>NW_026962010.1:1222818-1528523 GCF_032445375.1 Bacillus rossius redtenbacheri | reverse complement strand
GCTCCAAATGTTTCCAGCAGCTCCAAATGCTCCAAATTCTTGACAGCTCCAAATGCTTCAAAAGGCTCCAAATGCTCCAAATGACTCCAAAAGGCTCCAAATGCTCCAACAGCTCCAAAAAAAAAGGCTCCAAATGCTCCAACAGCCTCCAATGCATAACACAGCTCCAAATGGCTCCAAATGTTCCAAACGGCCTCCAAATGGCTCCAACAGCCTCCAAATGCTTAACACAGCTCTAAATGGCTCCAAATGCTCCAAACGGCCTCCAAATGCTTGACAGCTCCAAATGTCTCCAGCAGCTCCAAATGCTCCAACAGCTCCAAAAAAAGGCTCCAAATGCTCCAACAGCCTCCAAATGCTTAACACAGCTCCAAATGGCTCCAAATTCTTGTCAGCTCCAAATGCATAACACAGCTCCAAATGCATAACACAGCTCCAAATGGCTCCAAATGTTCCAAACGGCCTCCAAATGCTTGACAGCTCCAAATGTCTCCAGCAGCTCCAAATTCTCCAACAGCTCCAAAAAAGGCTCCAAATGCTCCAACAGCCTACAAATGCTTAACACAGCTCCAAATGGCTCCAAATGCTTGGCAGCTCCAAATGCTTCAAAAGGCTCCAAATGCTCCAAATGGCTCCAACAGCTCCAAAAGACTCCAAATGCTTCAAAAGGCTCCAATTGCTCCAAGAGCTCCATCTTCAATTGGTTCCAACTGATTCCTATTACTTTTATCGAACTTGGCATGATTACTAACATGTCTTTATCAGTATACATTTTGACTGGCAGTGGTAACGTTTTTTACACCTTTAAGTTATAAGTTTTATTTAGAAATCAGATTTCGATAAATGATAGCTTCCATCTGGAAAGAAAATATATTAATTTATCTTCAAGTTTATACGCATACATTTAATTTAATCCATTATTGTATGTAGCCAGCTTCCCTCAGTTCTTTGAGTATGAAGGATATTTCTTTAATGTTCGAATAGTTTCCTGCACAAAGCGATCCATGTAGTAGTCGTAGCCTGTTAACCAATATGTTAGGATCTTCCCATGAGGTATAATCAATCTCTTCTGCTGCCTTCATCATCCTTGCATGTTTATAATAAATATTATCTCTGGTGTCTATCGTTTTAACACCAACCACAAGGTCACTTTCGTCATCTTGCCAGTGATTATCACAAGCTTGATCAGGATAATTTATTTTATTACGTCGTTTCCATCGTTTTGGTCTCAAACCACCATCACAGTCTTCGCTCTTGCATGCTTTTGGTGCTTCAGTACAGTACTCAATCATGTCAGCCTCAGATGTGTCACCACAATCTTCAATCATGCCAGCTTCTGATGTGTCACCACAGTCTTCAATCATGTCAGCACCACAAACTTGATCAGGATAATTTATTTTATTACGTCGTTTCCATCGTTTTGGTCTCAGACTGCCATCACAGTCTTCGATCTTGCCTGCTTTAGGTGCTTCAGTACAGTACTCAATCATGTCAGCCTCAGATGTGTCACCACAATCTTCAATCATGCCAGCCTCAGATGATTCATCAAAGTCTTCGACCTTGTAAGCTTCAGGTGGTTCTCCATCTTTCACATTTTCATGGAGACGACTAGATATTGGAGTAAATATATTTTCATTTCTAATGTGGTTACAACTTCCTTCGTTTGTTTTAAATTTTAAATTATTATCTTGATCTAGATCAGTAATTTTAGCATTAGCTTTTTCGCCTTCGTTCCTCTTCCGCGATGTTGTAGCCCAGTCTTCGTTATCTTTATTCATCTTAATTGTACAGGTCTTGTAATGTCTATCCAAGTAATATCTTCTACCAAAGGATTTCTGACACTGACTGCAATGAAATGGTTTTTGACAAGGACCCAAATTACACTCGCTTCTCTCATGTCGTTTAGCATTCTTTCTCAAGGTAAACACCTTGCTACAGTATCTACAGTGATGACGTTTTGATACAGCAACAAATCCCGTTTCAGGATTCATATTAGTTATTGAGACTAATGCCAGATGCAAACTAAGAGTTTTAAATTAGATATATTACTTAAATAGAATTTTTTAATTATTTCATCAGCGAGAATTAATTTATCTCATTCAAAGGTACTTGTTGCAAGTAGTTCTGCTTTTCAACAACAGATGTCGCCACATGTTACTTGCAGGTAAATAATATTTAGTTCTTTTATGCGGGATGCGGGATGCTCACTAACGATCGCAAAAGAAGGATGGCTTCGCTAGACTCCAAGGAGAAGGAAGTTCGTCCATCCTGTTAGTGCTTCTTAGATTTCTCAGAGATTATTTGACTGAGTAATGATATTTTTTTTTTTTAAATTTCCACCTGATAAAAATATTACAAGTGCTGATTTATTGGCAGAATTTCAATAATTAAATGCAACCTTGAATAAAAAAAATGACATGACTCATTAAGTAAAAAATTCTTCATGCAGAGATAAATTCCTCATCAGTAACCAGAAGCACTCGGAGAAAACCATCAGATGTCTAGTCAGGAATAATCAGAAGCACCCAGAGAAAACCATCATAATATTGTCAAGAATAAACGGGAGCACACGGAGAAATCCACCATAATATTGACAAGAATAATCAGGAGCACACGGAGAAAACCACCGCAAGTTTTCTTTGATATCATAAAATTTCAGGGAAAAAAAATAATAAAAAATAAAAATAAATTAATAAAAAATTAAAAAAAAATAAAATAAAAAATACATAAATATATTCTGCTAGCTTGTGAACTTCTCATTGTTGAACAAAGATAGAGTTCTAGTAAATTTTGGCGATTTTTGAGGAATTTTGGGCAATTTTTGCCCAATTTTAGCGAATTTTGAGGGTCAAAGGTCAAGGTCAAACTTGTCCCGTTACGCTATGTCCCGTTACACTCCTCCAAGATGGCCGCCGTGACGTCACAATCCAATATGGTGGTCGGCACCACAGGCACCACAGCCAGAAGCCAGTTTCCGGACGCCCATTCCTATATTACTCTGTGTCACAGCACGCGCTCCTTGCGGACTTTGTCTGGGGGGGGGGGGGGGGAGTGCCTGCGGTACTCGCTACATCCCCTGTAGTTAGCACTGGTTCATGTGCTTCAGCTGCCCTATCAGTTTTCCAGCAGTCTTCGCCCATTGGTCGCGATGTCCGTATTATGTTATTTATTATGGCACGTGACGCGACAAGCGTAACTGCTCGCCCGTTTTCATTGGAAATTTTCACCCGTGAATTCAGCGCAAACCATGTACACGATAGGAAAAGAAGCTTGTTTTTGTAGAAGAGCAGCAATATTTACGCTTTCTTTATTTATGGCTTCTTTAAAATGCGCAGATTTTCGGGCGATAAATATTAAAAAAGGGATGTTTATATATGTTGTATAGGTTATTGAAAAATGGTTTTCAGTAGAAAGCAATTTTTTTTTTTTTATAAATCTGTGTATATTTTCAATGCCTCTGTTGCCCGGCGTTCGCCGCTACCCTACCTGCACCTTATCAGCAGCATTTCAGCCTTTCGTCAACGTGTTTGAAGCGCTGGCAATTGCTACAATGGTTGGGGCCTTTGGGGCGCCTCCAGTCGACGACACGTGTGAACTCGCGCAGGGCGAAGATCTCGGAATCGCAGGTCTGAGGAACTTCGATCACGAGCACGTCGCATTCTGCCCATTCCTGCCGGTTCTCCAGAGAACCAGCAGGTTTGCACCGGCAGGATTTGGGACAGCAGACTCCTGCAGGCGAAACGCCCCGCTGCGTGTGGCGGTGTGCTTCGGGCAGGTAAACCTTCCTGGGCACCTCGTCTCTCCTGGAGGAGGACCGGGCGTGGCCGCAGACGGCCTGAAGAACCTCAATGGCGCGATGGGATTCAGGGATGCTGGCCGTGTTGACTTGTAGGGAATGACTTGATGTAAGTTTTTGGACATACGCCATTGCTAAGATTAGCAATGGCGTATGTCCAAAAACTTACATCTAGTCATGCACTCCCATTGCACAAATCTTTGAAAGATAATACTGTAGGGAATGTTAAACGTTAAACCGCTGGCCTGGGTATCTTACATATTTTTTCGTCCGTGCTTGGATGCCCCTTTCCTACTTTTCCCCTGCCAGACGGGCTGAGTTGTATGCTGAACTGTATGATGTACTAGTTTTCGACGAACGAGAAAAATTCGGTTTCAAATTATTTCGGAACGGCTGATCTGCTGCCATACTTAACGAAATCATCCCAATCAAACGGGCTGGTGAAAGGGTTGTAAGATGGATTTGGAGGGGTTTTAATGTGAGTGTTTACCCTCACTGTAGGATCATAATTACGAGTCATAATATGCATATCTTTTTTACAGTCATGGCCACGGTAACATATAGTATTTAGTTTTTGTTTTAATTTTGGGTGGGGAAAAAAATTTGCTTTTAGTGTTGTGTAGAGGGCCTCTTCAAAATTCTTTGCCCCTGGGCTCTTAGTTTCTGTGGACGCCTTGCAGGCAAACATTGCCGTGTCCTTCCCCGATATCCCTGCACTTTGTCGCCGAGTGCTGCTGTCCTTATCGGCCTCGTTGTGAGATGAAGCGTACAGCCCAACTCAAATAATAAATGAAAGGGGCCCGCGGTGCTTATCGCAGTTCACAGAGACGGTAATTCCTATGATGAGCGCTCGCTTCTGTTCTCCCGCCGCGGGACCGGGCCGGCCGAGCCAATCATCACTCGCGCTCTTGTTTCCTCGATTCGCTTCCTCCCCCCGGCAAGGGCGCTCCCCCGCCCCCCTCGTCCCTGATTGAGACTTATTGCGCGCCCGGGGCCCGGGTTCCCGACCGAGCGGAAGAAATTGATGGGCCCGGGAGAGGATGATTGTTCCCGGCACTCCGGCCTCGCAGCCTGTGTCCAGTTCCACAGCCTCGAGCGTACCAGTCGGGCTCGCGTTCATGCGACCGTGCGTTGCAAACGGAACAGAAACATTCACGTAAAACTACAAACATTTGTAATAAGATAATTTTGTGACAAAAATAACATAAATAAATTGTGTTTCTTTATTTAATGATTACGCTTACGTATAAAAACCATCAGGGACTCGAAACCGACATCTTCAATTTGCAAGGAAAAAAACATTTCCGCCGCTTGAATGCCAAAGGTTGTCGTGCGCTGTTCAGGAACGTGATACAGAGTTGAATTACAGTTTTTCAACAATTATAAAACAGAGGGAATTGACACAGGCTCTCATAGTCTGGATTTCATTAATAGGATTAGTCGACGCCCAGTCTCCAGCCCTTTATGCGCTAAGACCTCATAACACAAAAAATAATCTGCTTTTACTTGTTGCTAAAATAAAAATTAGAAGTAATGCTACAAGATATAATGTTTGTTTAGTTTCTAGCACATTTTCTAACACATCGCCTTGAGTCACCCACAATGTAATCTGTAATATAGTTATCTCTTCGTTTACCATAATTTCAAAGAACACAGTTCTTGTTTGTCCAGAAAGAACAATTGCTTAGTTTATTTCGTAGGAACGTAATCTAAAATTTACACGAGTCTAAGAGTTGATTTAAAAGAAAATGTATTCCCAGTGATGACACGTAGGATTATTAAAGAGAAAAAACCCATTGAAATTATTATTATGGAGTTTTGTTCATTTGAAATTTTTTTTTTCGTGCGATGAAGTGTCGCAGACGTGCCCACCGATTACTTCCTGGAAAAATGTTACATACAAAACAGACTGTACAACGCGTCCTCGTGTAAAACAGTTCGCCTGCCATTCCCGTGCCAATTGCCCCGGGTAGCGCCGGGAAACTGCGCACATTTCCTTTTTGTTTTACCTCCTTAAGCAGCACACGTTCTCTTTTTACGAGATCATTTATTGCCCTCCGCTCCGCTGTGTTTCCGACGAGGTCGGTGGAGACGGGAGGAGACGGGAGGAGACGGGAGGAGACGGGAGTAGACGGGAGGAGACGAGTTTACTCACGGAATGCTTCATTGTCCCCGGCAGTCTCCACTCCTGGTCGGCGGAGCCAGTAGTCCGGACCTGAACCAACTACGCGGTCGGAGACAGTGATGCCAACGTGGGGGTTTTCCCCCCAAATTAAGTGGGAACCAAGATGTAAAGGGTTGTTTTTAAAAGGTTACTTTTATTTAGGGGGATTCTATAGGGGGATTTTTTTTAGCGGGTACATTATTTCAGATATTTCTTTGAGGGCGTGAAATTAAAGTGTATTTCTTAACAAAAAAGGTAAAAAAAAAAAAGCAACACAAGTGGCGCTTGTGGCTGAATTTCGCACTACGACCAACAACAACTTGCCGGTCAAGAGCAACGAATTCCGTTTTCACTTTTACCGCTTTTACTGTTCAACTTTTTAACGTTGTCACGTTGAAGTTCTGTCCGTTAGTTTGTTGTCTACTTGCTTATTTTATTTCGAAGACATTGAAGGCATTTGTTTTTGATTTCAATTATTTTTCGTTTAACTTTAAAATAAAAGTTTAGAAAAGTTAACAAAAGAAAAGTACAAAAAGCAAAAAAAAAAAATTAAAAATGAAAAGAAATTGATGAAGAAGCAAAACAAATGTATTCAAGAAATGTTTAAAGATGCTAAGTTAAGAAAAGAAAAATTAAGAAATAAAAAATATAAATAGTTTTATTTCGTTTTTATTATAATTAATATTATAAGTTCATAAATTAAGTGTGTAAATGTGTAAATGGACTCACATTAATGCACAGCTATTTTATACTACTTGAGTGTAGTTTAATTTTATATTTGAAATCACCTCTCAAACAGGGTGTGCAATGAAAACTTTAGAGGTTATTAATATACACCTAGGGGTATTTGAAGTCAGTCCTAGGGGCAACTCTGCAGGAGTTGGCATCACTGGTCGGAGAGAAGGTTTCTCCCGGTTGGACCACCTGGAGAGCGACGAAAGCGCAGGGGTTCTAAAGGCGATGACACTGTCACTCGCACCACTCGCCTTTATCGCCTGTGGAAAGAAAAAGAAAACTCGCGTAAAATTACAGACATTTGAATACAAAAAATATTCTGCATTTACGTGAAAACAACTGCATCACTACAAAATAGTGGTTCGGATTCTTACACCGTGTAATTGATGCTTTGTATGTCCCAGTACCTCCCAACGGATATATTCATTTGTAAACCGGTCCCTGAATTGCTTTCCAATACTAACTGCGCACGTTAATAGGCATAATTTGAGACCGGAAAAATTCGCGAATTCATTTCGCGATAGGCTAAAATACAAATAGTTATACCTCAGTGCTGCCTCTGCTATTGGCACACAACTCACCTGGATGACTCTGGGCCAATGAGAAACACCCGACCAAAGCTTTATCGAGTCACAGGCTGCTGCGTTGGGACGTCTCACAAGACAGCAGCCAATGAGTGGGTGGCATTTGACCGAGTGTTCGTAGAACTATGGAGTTCATCCTGCTGGTCATTGAACCCGCGAATTTTTTCGGTCCTTAGGCATAATTACACAAAATAATGTCAAAGTATTATTATATTTCCCGTGGCTTGAAAAAATTATGCAAGTACTGAGTATTATCAGGAACAATCTATTTAATTTATTTAAAAAAAACTCATAGCCATGAGTTGTACAAATATACAATATCTGCGACTGGTTTCCAAAACAAAAAATATTTCTTTAATGCAGGTACCTGACTTGTGTGCAGTCTTGCAGTATTGTTCTTTAAATGGTGATCCTATAGTTTTATGCTGAAGTACTCAAGATGAAGGATCCCCACAAGTAAGTTACACCGTACAATACTGTGTTTAGAATTGTTGATACTTCAAAAAAAATGGTCCGTGAAAACACCCGTTACTGCATTTGTAGAGACCTGCAATATTCGCGGATTCATTCTGTGATAGGCTAGAATTCAAATACAAATACCTCTTAGATAATTTTGCTATTGGCTTACTGTTCATCTGTACGAATCTCAACCAGTTATAAACCCTCAACCAAAGAAGGATCGAATCACAGACAAACCATCTGAGACGACTTACAAGTCGGCAGCCAATGAACTTGCATTATTTGCCCGAGTGTACAGGGGTATGTGCAGTCTATCCTGAAGGCCATCGAAACCGCGAATTTTGCAGGTCTCTATGCATTTGTCACTGTAAAAAAAAAATTATTGTTAAGGACGAAACCATGAACAGAAACTTTTACAGGCAAGGGCGCTGGTTCTTACATGCTATTCGTAACCAGACACTTTAAATAAATATTGAGTGGTGAGTAAATGGCACGTTGACACATAGAGCTCAGCCAGCCGTATGGTTGGCCACCCTGATCTACTCTTTACCTCCTGCTCCCTTCCGGATGGGGCAGGTGTTTGGCCGTGTTCTTGGAGAATAGAAAAAAAATTCCCAACGTTATATAAAAAATTGGTTGTCTGTAAAGTCGGTTTACGGACGATAGTTTAACGTGACAACATCATAACAAAACATTGATGAAATCATTGCATACTTTTATGAATAAAATTGAATCATTTTTATTGAATTATCACTATTTTTTACGGATACAATGAAGGAGTGAAATGAAATTTACAATTTAATTGATAAATTTACTTTTATTTGCATTCATTAATTCAAATATGTTTATTACTTTAACGAAGATATTATTTTAACTATAACTATTATACATGTTTGCTATTTAACTTATTCCAATCTGTGTTTCTGTTAAGGATAGGACGATGATAGGAAAAGTATAAAACGAATGGGAGTGTTTCAAGTTAATGTGCTTCGAAAAAGTCAAATCGATTGTTGTTCCAATCGAGTGGAAGAGAGATAGATGCGGCGCAAGCGTACAATGAGCGTAACGGGACAATGTGCGTAACGGGACAATGAGTCATTCTTTTTCGTGCGTGCAGCCGGCGTTCATCGATTTACTATACGTTGTCACGTCAAAAAGTTGATGTAAATATTTTCTTTTTGGCAATTATTCAATTGTTTTTAATAATTGGTTCTAAGGTAAATTTTCGAAAAGTTCGTTAAAACATTTAATAAAAACTTATATTTATATACGTTAATGTTTTAAGATATATTAAACACACGTATCAGGTTGTGTGAAATAAATACATTAAAAATAGACTACTTGGAAATACAATTGTTGCCGCTTCTGCGTATGAGGCATGAATAATGAGAGCGAAAAACATTACTGTAGCCCTCTATGGATTACAATAATCCTTCCAAAGTAATCTATCCACAACAGTATGTAGTTAATTTTTTTAAATTTATTTAGTCTGGCTTTGCTTATTTTTAATTTATTTATTTGCCATTTAAATCCTGGAAGGAACATATGGACCTCCCTCATGGCTTTGGCCATGTGTCCAGGCACGACAAACCACTTCCAAACAGAGGCCAGATCGATTGCGAAACCGAGCGACGGAAGGTGAAAGTTAAATTAAACTAGTAATTTACCATATGATTTATAAGTCGAGCGTAAAAAAAAAAAATCCCGAGCTTCCTGAAGCGGCGACAACGATCCGATAAAATCTCTAAGATTAACTTGACCTTAAGAATGTGCCTTGGTTTGGCCCAGTTTTTTCTGTCAGTACGCAGAAAAACCAATTTATGTAATTTAACAAAAGATATTTTTGAAAACCAGTCGTCAAGAAAGAGTTTGTAAAACTTCATGAAATATACTGATATTGAATAGTAGGTACGTATTAAGGCTGTGGTTATTTTTGCATACATGAAATACTTTTTTTTTTATATTTTAATTTATGTTTCATCCAAGAATATTTTTTTAAGAATCGTGGAAAGATAAAAGAATATTCACTATTTGTAATTTATTTGGTTTTATTATGATTATTAATGAGCGCAGCTAATACTATAAAGCTATTCAGAGAACGGTTTACAAACAAATTTAACTACTGGAAGAACTGGGACAACACAAAGCATACATGCTCGGGTAAGAATCTGAATCCAGTATAACTGTGAACACTAGTTTGTAGTGATACAGCGGTTTTCATTCAAATGTACTTATTTACAAATATCTGTAATTTTACATGAATAGTTTTTTTTTCATTAAAAAAAATTCACAGTGTAGCTTTCAGCGCGGGCTATAGCCCCCTCCATCCCTGCCCCCACAATTTATGAACATCGACTTATTTGTTCTGAAGGTTTCGTTGCCATATTAGGCATACCGGTTGATTTACGTCTAAAAATTACTCTGAAAAAAACGCATTTCAGTCATTTTAATTTTTCTAAAAATATAGTTTAATAATTTAATCCGAAATCATAAGTACTTTTCTGCCCTCAGCGAATTCTCAAGTACTCTGCGTAAACACGACCCACTCGAATATCTTGAGTATTTTTTGAAATCGCGTTGCTTTTCCTGAAGCTCTGCGCACCGTCTGTTGTGTATTCTCATTTGCAACGAAAATATTTGTATGTTGCCTGGGCTTGTACAGTCTATGTTCATGTAACTTGTCTAAAAATTGACAGTCCTTAAAAGTTTTACAATGGTCTTCGTATGCTTTTATCACTGTTTGTATGTCATTGGCGTTTGGAAACAATGTTGTTTTATCAGTGTTTAGAAACGAACATCATGTGATGGTCAGCTGGAAAATGTGTACCACTATCACAGCTTTGTGGAAACTGTCAAATTGGAGACAGTTGACATGCCACAGGCTATAACTTCGCCACTGCACGAACCAAAACGTTTTTATCTCATCCGTCGTTCAGTACGCGGCCGGTTTGAGACACGTCGGTTTGGGCAACCGGTTTCTTACAGCATCTGCCTTCTTTCAGTCAGCTCGTGTTGGACCTCTGTCCGACAGAGACAACACATCTACGTTACTCGGGAGTGATATGCACGAGTACTTAAAAACTGAACTTATAAGACTCATTGTTCATTATTTAACGCTGCATAAACCTTCAGTGGACGCCAATGTAGCTCACTTCAGGGAAAATTTGAAGAAGCAACAGTTATGCACAGTACGTGGAAAATAATAATTGTATCATATTAAACACCACGGAGAATCAACTTCTTGCTCAATAAATCGAATCATAAAGGCGATAAGAGTTTTTGGTTAGAGTAATTCCGTCGATCCCCTTCTTGTACCGTAACGCCTCAGCGATCACGACTACAGAGTACTTATAGCGAAGTGCTTCATCACAACGCATTCTGCTGTTAGCTCCGATTTACCCACTCGTAGAAAAATTGCCTGGGCATGAAAGATAAAATTCAATACCATTTACAATTCAGAAGAAAGAACTAATAAACAAAAAATTCTTCGTAATAACTGACATAATTCTTAATTTACGACTAATTAGTTTCGGTTCCGTTCAGAATTCTTAATTTACGATTTAATGAACGCAACCGAAACTAACAAGTCGTAAATTAAGAATTATGTATTTCATATATCAATTAACAAGCATTCTTTCACTTACATGTAATTTAAAACATGGAATGACCTACCATAATAGTTAAAAATAATTTCACTTTTCTCGTTCAGGGAAAATTTTTAGACCTTTATATTGCGAAAAAGTTTTATTAAAGGCAGTGTTATAGTTTGATTATATATTGTTAGTGCCAATATTTTTTCACACAAACCAGTTGTTGACTAGACAAAGGCGACAAAGAAATAAATAACTTAACAAAATTTGATAATGTGATCATTTCTGCGCGAGAAGTGCCATGCCAAAAACGGTACAGCTTTAAATCATTGATTTACTATGTAACGTCGGACATTATTGCACAACTGACATAGTATTCTACTTATACATTCACATTTCTATTTTCTGCAATCACCACCATAATGTGTTTCGATTATTTTTTCACATCAAGGCATTATTATCACAAAATTATTAACCTAATCGTCGGAGAGGTAAGAAAGTAATCCAAGACGATTGCTGGCAGTCTGCTCCAAAAAGGGTAATTAAATAAACAAAAAATAATAATCAAAGTTAAGAAAGTGGGCGGTAAAATTCTAGGTAATAGATTCGCTTGCTATTTGCTTGTGTGCTCCTCTACATTATAAATAGGTTTTAGAAACGTATTTCAGTAGTTGCGTATAGTTCTGGCCATTACTGCAACCCTACATACAACATACAATATTTATAATTTCATTTTCCATCCAACACATTTTGTAAACTACTTCACATATTTTAAATGGCTTACTAGAAGCTTGTAAATCGGAAATTTAAGCCACTTTGGGGACTTTTGGTTATATTTAATTAAGTAAGTATTTTTAGGATAAAATTAAATTTTTTTGAATCGATAAAGTATCAAACCAAGGACTTAAATCGATCGAGTAATACACTTGATTAATAAGTAAAATTTCAGAGGAATTTTTATAATTTTTTTCCTGGATTTATAGATTAATAATTACATCTACATTTGTTATATCACCCACCTTTGTATTATTATTATTTTCATTCCTGTTTACAAAATAATAATTTACAGAATTATTTTATTACTATAGTATGGTTTTAAGTATCAATAAACTATTTTTAAAAATATAATGTTTTAAAAAGAAGATACTACTTTTTAAATATTTTGTTAAATAGTTAGGTATTTTTTATTATGAATAGTACACAAAAAAGAGTAACAAATAAGGTAAACTACAATAAAAAAAAGCTTTGTGGCAGAATTTTTTTATTTTCAAAAATACATTCTATAAAATATTTGGTTTTGACAACAAAATAATTTTGAAGTAACCAAGAAGGAGATAATTAGTGAAAGACATATTCTGCCACTAATAATATATTATGTTGCAACTCTATAATTATAAGACTGTTGACACAAAATATTTAGTAGTCTCATCACTGAAAAAAGGTTTGTTTGCTTTAACAAAATATTTTTTTTATATGGCCAAATAAATTAGTACAAATGATTCAAATAAATATTTTGTTGTAGGCAAGATTTGGTTGACCGGATGAAATGCTTTTGTTATTTAACTGTATATTTCGTTAGGGTTACAAAATAAATTATGTTAACACACACAATTTGGTATGGCCAACCTAATATTTTATTACATCAAGTAAATATTTGTTTTGCCAATTACAAAAAAAATATTTGTATGTCTCAAACAAACCTTTTTCTCTGAATATACTAACAGAGAAATTTTATGGCTGCTACGAAACCGTGTCTCCAATTGCCCAATGCTGCGAGTTAGGTAACAATCTGACGAAAATGAATTCTGAAAGCATGAGCATGGACGCCTCCCCATGCTTGATCGTGGGAGAAAGTTGCCGACAAGAGGTGGTGTTACTGACCGAGACAGGTTTCGGATCGCTCGATGCTGGTCGCGTCACGTTGCTATAAAGGTAACGGTTCCAGTTAACACAATTGAGCAACAGACCCAGTTTAAAGTTACCTAACGCAAATGAAATATTACGTACTTCACAGCTGGCCAATGAAACTTAATTAGAATCAGTAACATTTTTATCTTAATGTCCAATCGAATAGGAAAGTGTTTCTCCTAAATGAGAAGTACAACCTACATATTCAATAACTGCGGAAGAACGTTAAATAATTTTTATTAAAAAAAAAAAAAACCTAAAATTTTTTTGGTGTGACTCGTAATTTTTTTGGTGGTTTCTCTTAAAATAGCAAGATTAAAAATACCTTGTTATGTAGGAAGGTTTTTTTTTCCTATTTTTAATATATTTTGAGGCAAATATCATGAATTCAACAGGGCACAGCAAGTATAGATAGTGAAATGAAATTGTTCTCCGCAATGTATTTAGAGGTATTTTATATTCAGAAAAATGTTTAATTGTCAGTATCGCTTTACACGATTTAGATGTATTTTTTTCTAATGAAATGCTTTAGTGGAACTGCATACTAAAGCATCCCGCAAATGTGGCGAGAAGGGGGATCATTTTCTGGCTCACTACCAGCATCAAGCATAACATATACTGTGCAAGCATAGGTATGAGTTTTACGCCTCGTTGTTTACAATAGTACGGCTCAAAATAATGCATTGTATTCAAATAATTTTTATTTTTATTTTTGGAAAGGGCTTCTTTTAACTTTCAAAGTGAAACATTCCATTTTATTAGACTCAATATGCTGAAGAGGTGTTAATATTGACTCACACTATTTTCTGAGATTAAAAGCAAAGAGTAATTGACTGATTGTGTGGGCTTCGTGTGGAGGAAAGAACTGCTATGAACAACCTATTAAAGTTTCGGTTTAGGCTCAATGCTCCATGTTATTTCTCAATGTTATTTCAGCTCTACAAAGGTCAGTGTCATCTCATACTTTGTCATTTATTTTTTTTAAAGTTAATAGACATGTTAATGTAGAGTTAGAGATATTCGAAACTCCACATGAAAACAACTATATCACTGCAAAATAGTATTTGCGTAATACTGGGTTCGGATTCTTACCAGGGCATTTATGCTTTGTGGTTGCCCCAGTATCTCCAATAGTTAAAGTTGTTGGTAAACCGCTCCTTGAATAGCTTTCCAGTATAACTGAACACATTTATAAACACAATAAAACAAAGTAAAGACAAATTATTGAATATTAAATTAACATTTCATAGTTTTAAAATAAGCTTGAATGAATATTAATTAAAATTCAAAATTAAGCGCCAATTTTCGTAAGAAAAAGTCAGTATTATCACGAAAACCGTACTTCATATATGCAAAAAAAAACATAGTCATGTGTTGTATAAAGTAACAATAACATTTTTTTAGTATTATAACTATTTCTTGGCAAATGGTATCCAAAGAATGTTTTTTTTTCTTAATGTCGCAAGAAGATTGATTCGACGCTGACTGTTTACAGCACTTTTTACTCTCCCAACTTGCCTTAAGACTTAAATAATTATATATATATATATGATTTCAAATTTATTTATTTATTTAAAAGTAATTTTTTATTTAAACTTGTTTGACAGTGCGAGTGTAAATTTCACTCTGCTGAGTGCCTTATTCCACCAGTCGTCGCCTATGATGATTTCCACCTTAACACTTTTCAGAGTTATTAACGAAGGAATGTGCTGGCAACGTTTCAGGACAACCTATTACGAGACGTTTAAACTGCGATTGGCTCCAATTCCCGTCTTCACCGGAAAAAAAAAAACTAACTCCGTCGAAAAGATAAATTAGCGCGAAGGTTTTCTGGGCACGCGCTCCGTAATTATAGATCAGTCACGCGAACGGTCCGAAGAAATTTTTCGCCACGTGCGAAATTAAACATACATTCTCCTTGAAAGTATGTTTTACATATATTAGTGTGCTGACTTGAAAAACTGAATCAGCAATGATTCTTAATTACAAAGAAAAACTTATGTGTGTTTACCATTCGCAAAAATTCAAGCATTATGAAAATTTAAAATTAACAAACACAATGTCTGGGGGGGAAATAATTTTATTATTAATTTTAACAACGCTTCGCAAATAATTTCTGTAGCAGATTTTGTTAAAGTATTGTTACGAAAACATACAGGACCGCGACATGTGCCAGGTTCGCAGCTGGCTGGCAGCCCTGCTCGGCCACTGGAGTCACGCGCCGTGCCACGTGCAGTCCACTGACGTAAGGTATACCACACGTGCCTTGCAAGGGTCGTCGCTACTCCCATCCGCCCTCCGATCATCAGGCATCATCCCGCCTTGGGCTATTATCACCTTTAGTGGCCTGTGAATTCCGGGCTTATAGAGACCGCCGCGTGGAGTTGCGTGAACAAGTGTCGTCATTCTTGATGTTTCGGGCGTCGGGTTTGACTGCTATTACGCGACTTATCACAGTTGTTCTCGTCGGTTCGAGAAGGGCGCCCCAGGTACATAAGCAGCGACGCCGGCCTCCGTGGGAGTTCGGCGAGTTCTGAGTGAGTTCCGAGAGTTCGGAGAGTTCCGCTGGTGAAGGGAGGTACGACTGAGTGGCACGAGACTGTGTGTGTGCACAGGCGCGAGGTAAGGGGCGAACCACTGTTGAGCCTAGCTCAAGTGAGGAGTGCTAGCTGTGGAACTTGACAGACATTGAGTGACTTGCGAATAAACATTTTTAAGTGCCAGTGATTGGTGATCGAACATTTTTAAGTACAATAATTTATTAGTAATGTAAATATTAGTTACTTAATAAATCTGTAATAAAACTTAATTGGGCTATCCCTTAAGAACCCTGTTTTCATCACATAGGTCTTAATTATTTAAATTGAATACTGAATTACAGCAAATCAAACTGATCAGAGGCCCAGGTTGCAATTAAACTATTGTTGTACCAATCTACATACTAATAGCATTAGAATATTTAGCTAAAATTATTGCTATGAAGCAAATCCCAGGAATGAGTATATGGGTGTTATAATATCAAGAACTCCATAATGTGCTTTTCAGAGACAAAAAAAATTATTATAAAAATTTTAAGATAAACTGTAAAGTAAAATTATTTTCATAATATATTCATACATGATAAAGTAGGCAAACAAATTTCTAAATTTATTTTACCTGCCATTAACTTAAGCAAAATTGACAGATAGAGACAGACATGAAACTTAGATTTGATTCTTCAATTATAAATTATAACTTTAGTTAATATTTAAACATTTTTTAACGTTTTGTGGCAAAAAAAAGCGTTTTTAAAAGCTTTTAGTCTTTCGGTTCACTAGAAAATATGTGAATATAATTTTTAGTTACATGATGTGCTTAAAAACCTTTTTAAGTGCATATATCAAATATGCAAAAGATTTGATTCAATAATTTCTTTACATTACGACTGACTTTTCCATTATTTATCACCCGAAGTTTATTTGAATAAGAAAAATTGCAATGAGTTCAAACCCTCTAAAAATAAAATTTATAAATTATATATATAGTATATATGAATTAATATGCATATAATAAAACATATTTCGAAGAAAAGTAATAAATTATAATATAAAAAAAGAAACATTTTTATGATCTTTTTTTTTTGCGACAACTTATGGTCTCTCTGAGAGTAAAAATATCATGGTCGTTGGTACAAACCTGTCATAGCGATGTAGTTTTGAACTTTTTTGCCAATATCTGGATAAATTTCTTTCCTTGCCCATGAGTTCAGGTATCTTGAAAACGAAACTGAAACATTAAAAGCAAATTAATATGTCAAAATTTATTTTAAAAATTAAAGCAGTGGGATAAAATAAAGATTAAAAATATATTTTTATTTTTAGCCACGGTTTTTTGGTTGCAGTTCAATAAAAAAAAATTCAAAGTTGGTTTTGAAAGATTTGCGGACCAGCAGACTTGTTTGGTGCTGTAGAATGGATAGAAATAATTGTGTTGTGCACCAGTACTGAAAAAAAAAAACATGTATTTTAGAATAAAAAGTTCTGTGCCTGTAACTAACGGCACCATTATTACAGTAAATTAGTTACCTGATGGTTTGTTGGTAACAAACACCTGTTCTTCATCACATGGATTTGTCATGAGCTAAGGTTAAGAGTGTTAATGTAAGCATATCATTCTCTTCCTGGCCCTGTAGTTTGTTAACTGCTACCTTGTAAACGTATTACAGTACTGTTCTGCTACTGGTCCTGTAGTTTGGTACCGCTCCCTTGTGAACCTATTAAAGAAAATGTTCCGTTGTTTGGTCCTGTAGTTTCATAACTGCTAGTTAGTAAACCCATTACAAAAACTGTTATGCTGCTGGGCCTGTAGTTTGATAACTTTTCATTTTTGTTGCTGGTCTTGTAGTTTGATAACTGCATCCTTGTAAAATTTTTTTTTGAACTGATCTGTTGCTGGTCCTGTAAATGCTCCCTTGTAGACCTATTATAGAACTTATCTATTGCTGGTCTTGTAGTTTGGTAACTGCTACCTTGTAAACCTATTACAGTAATGTTCTTCTGCTGGTCATATTGTTTGGTAGATGCTCCATTGTAAACCTTTTACAGAACTGTCATGGGTCCTGTAGTTTGATAACTGCTAATTGGTAAACCTATTAAATAACTGTTATGATGCTGATCATGTAGCGTGATAACTGCTCCCTTGTACAACTATTATCGGAACTTTTTGTTGCTGGTCTTGAACTTTGATAACAAGTACCTTGTAAACCCATTACAGAACTGTTCTGTTATCCATTCTCAACTCTTTTTCGTTTTTAATTAAGTGCGCGAGCAAGCCGATCGCTATCTCCAACGCAACAGAAGGGGGGAAAAAATATTATTTTTTTCTTTTCCTCGCTGCACCTGATATTCACAGGGCCTCCGCCCCGTCAGGGCGTTTCCCGTGTTAACCACGGCCGTGTCGGACCCGGAACACGATACGCCGCGCCGGTGAGTTTCTGCTCCACTGCTCCTCGGAGCCTTGTCCTACACTCCCTGGACCCCGCCCTCCCCGCAGCCAGTTGCGCGAGCCAGTTCGTTGATTCGGCGAGGGAGATCTGCTTCGACAAGCCCGCGCGCCGCTGGGCAGGCGACGCCCGAGGTGTGTCGGGAATTTCTCTCCTGGAGGCAGGCCAAGCCCCGTGGAGGGGTGGTTGTGGGGGGGGGGGGGGAGTTTTTCGGCGCTTCTGGAGGAACGAGACCCCTGTATTTCATCTCAGTCTGAACTCTGACTTGCCCCGTGCATGACCAAGCTCTTCCCAGAATGCTGGTTGGTCGATAACAATGCTGCAGCGGGTCGTTACCACAACGCCGAAATACCATTCCGCCGAATGTCCAAATTGACCACAACGCCAACTGTACCACAACGCCGAATTACCACAACGCCAGAATACCATAACGCCGAATGTGAAATTTGACCACAACGCCGACAGCTAGAAAACTGCTGTGTACCACAACGCCGAAATAACAACTGAATGAATTTGTGTGTGTGTTTCTTAAATGTACCTTAAAGCCGAAATACCACAATCAAACCTAACCTTACCTAACCTAACGTAGAGTAATATAACCAAACCTAGCATAACATAGCCTAGCCTAACCTAACCTAACCTAACCTTTGTGGCAGTCCTGCAATGACATTTTTCGGCGTTAGTGTATTTCGGCGTTGTGGTATTTCGGCGTTGTGGTGCGTCCCTCGCTGCAGCCTCTGGCGGGTTGAGGGTGACTGGGTGACCACTTCTTCACCTTGTCCATAACTGTCCCGGTGACGTCAAGGCTCTTGTCAAGAGCAATGTAGTCCATTCACCAACGTACAGCAGACGCACGTGTGCTTGAAGTCGACTTTGCTTCCCGGTGAATCCTGCGAAATATCCATCGCTTCATCCCTCACAGAAACAAAAAATTCTGTAATGCAATAAAAATTTTTTTTTGGAAACCAGTTACTAATAGTTTTTTTTTTTTGTGAAAGTGGAATATAAACGCTGTAAATTATACAGGATATTTATGGGTAAAATGCAACAGTAATGCTGCATTTCTAAAAATGTGTCTGTATTGTTTCAGTAACTGTTATCACTATGTAATTGGGATAAAGGAACAAGTTATTCGCGATTAACTGTTTAGCCCACTGATAGTTTGCGAGATTTGCAGCTTACAGGCATTGTTTAGAAGTGTCACAAATTACTGGGAGTAACCCTTCTGGTTCTAATTCGAATTAGCTACCTTTTTTTCTTGTATGCAGTTATTTATTTTTTTTCTAACCTATGTTGATCTAAAAGTTATATATTCTAAGTTAATCTAAGGTTAGGTGTTGACCTAGGGTGTCTCAGGCTTAAAGCCTTTTCATCCTATCATGCTGGGATTTAACAATGCTGAAAAGGACACGTGCAACTTGTGCTACTTGGTTTGATGGATAGTCATGGTAGCAATTGAAGCCAAGTCTGACCAAGTTTACCAATAAGTTCAATGTTTTGAACAGTTGATTAAGATAGGTTATCTACATTTAAAATTCTATAAATTATTTTAAACCGCTTGTTAGCTTAAGTTAGTGACATGAAATATAATTAATGAAGTTTTATGGGAAATTATTAATTACTGGAAATAAATATTTTTGAGTTTAAATTGTCAGCTGGGCACCTATTCTATGAATTTGAATATTTTATCATGTTTCACAGATACAATTACTAAATAAACGATCTACCAAATATTCAGGTTTTGAAGTTAAAAAATTACATTTTTTTAAATTGACATGATCTGTATCATTTTGTTGTGATGTTTAAAGATAGGTGATTTTTCATGATCTTAAAATCTATATATTTTTTTGTAGATTGTGAAAATTTGTTTCGATTGCGGATACATTATTTGAACACAAAAATATGGAGTGTAAATTAATTTCTCTACGACAACAAATTTTCAAACGAAGTGAGAAAAAATGTGCCGAGATCGATTCACGGCCAAGTGGGAATTTGACCGCATTAGCTTTGCTGGGCGATCCTGGTTGCTGTACCAGGGATGCGATCACGGCTCCGGGAGGGACGACCATACTCGTCAACCCATCCAGCTGCCAGTCAGCTGTCTGTCAGCTGCCCGTGGAAAAGAATATGCGCTGAATCAGATATTCCCCTCGCCTCACCCAGTGCCTCGGCTAGGGACGTAACTATACTAGTTTCCACTCGGGGCAAGCACTCATCTTGACGCACCCCCGCCCCCCCCCCCGAACCCTTTTTTTGTTTCTTTTTTAAACCAACGAAACTAAAACATTTCCCAACAACACTTCATATCACCACCACGTGATAATTAAACTATTCCAAATATTCAATTTTCTTCAACTTAGATAGTAAATAAATAAATTTATTTGCAGCCATTTACATTTTTAATACATCGAAAGTTGGATAGTAGCTTACGTAAAAAAATACCAGTTTTTTAAAATATATGGTATGTACATGTATTTATCTTTCAATACAAATAATTGAGTTCGTTTGCCCTCCAACTTTTTTTTGTGAGTTTTCTAACACTACGATATTAAAGTAAATGCCCATACTTGAACGCCCCCTGTCCCCCCTGACGAGGCGCCCGGGGCACTAGCCCCTGGTTGCGTCTCTGGCCGCAACTCCGGCGACGTCTGCACCAGAGAGGACGAGTGCCCTCGACGCGGCGGGGGGAGACCTAAGATGCACATAAGGTTTGGACCCTGCCCGAACACGCCCGAAATGATTCACCTTCGGCCAACTTCGGGATTAGTTTTATTTTTGCGCGGGGAAAAAAAATGAATTCAAATACTGAGAGTGGTCGGTTAGGTTAGCTACATCAAAACACTTTAAAACACTATGGACGGTTAGTTAGGTTAGTATAGCTGCATTAAAATGAAAATAAACCCGAGGTTGGCCGAATGTGAATTATTGTTCGGCTAAGTTCGGGCAGGGTCCGAACTTTATGTGCATCTTAGGTCTCCCCGTGGCGGGCAGCGGAGCCGGCACGTAAACCGGCTCCCCACTGCCGGCGCACGAGTATCCAGACCCGGCCTTGCTCCATCGCCGTCTGCCCTCTTCCTCAGCCAGCAACCGGCCAGCTGCAAGGAAGACACCTCCAGTGGGTAGGTGGAGCTTCAGAAGGTACTCGCGTCGCTCGGATGTGTCTAGACGCATCTGATCGATAGGGAGTGGCAATCAAACTGCTGGCGGTACTACCAAAGTCTCCACTGTCCCCTGGTTCCTTGTTCACTCCCCTGTGCCTTCCAGGGCTAAGAGACGTTCCCCACTCTATGCCGATTGTCCAAGCGTGTTGCTTTCCAAAATAATATCTTTGTGTTGATCGCGAGGACAAAACTGATGAATAAAAACTCTGGGGAGGCTGTATTTTGGACTACAGCCGGCAGGGGTTTGTTTCGTGAATTTAAACGCGCCGGACGGGAATATTGTGTATGCAATAAACGAAATAATTTAATAATTTAAAAACAATTTTCTGCCTTCCCCGTCGCTTCTCGCGAGTTTGGCGGCTGTGGCTCGCTCGAGCGCAAATTTCGCGCCTCGTTCGGTGGCTGGTTTTGCCCCACTGGCTCATTTCTCTCGGCAACCTTTTGCCTCATTCGATATCTACGACACTTTTGTGCATTTTAAATTGATTCTGCTGCTTGAGCGACTTCATTTGTTTTCTACCTTTTCTACAACATAACCTGTTTTCGCTTAGGCATTTTTCGATGAATGACCTTCAAAACCAAACTTAGTAACTTTATAATTATTCCACTCAACCAGCATCACTCAGGGCTCACTCACGAGCAACTTTAAATTTTAAATCACGCAAATCGTTATATTACTCTCGCAGTAACAGCTCTCATTGACTTCAGTTTGACGCTCCCCACCAACGCTCATTACGTCATCACTGCAAGTGTTAACCGGGTGAGTTATGCGTAACGACCAATAGCAAATTCTGCTCTACTAAGATACATTTACTTTAACTCTTTAGCTTTCATAGTTTACGAGTTTTAAGTGTTTTAGAGTTCTCAGCTGAAGTGATACCCACCCCGGGATTAAACACATTCATACTCCTGTTGGAAATTAATTTCAAAATTTATTACGAATTCAGGTTTTTAAATGTCATCCTTTTGACTTCGATATCGCCATTCAGATATCCAAATTTCTCTTTGTTACTTTTTTTACAACAAAAGGAAAAATATATGATAACTAGCTGCAATCCCCGGCGTCGCCCGGGCTGAACACAGGGTGATATATTGTCCGCAAGTTAAAGCCAAATGGGTAGCGCCATATGACAGTGTGGTGGGCATAGGCAAAATGACACGCCATATAATGTTCGTATGTCTATGACATATGATTTTCTGTTTACCCGTGGCGATCGGTTGAATGGTCCACTTGGTGTATTAAATTGCTTTTTGGTGTTATTTCGGTTATATCGCAATTCACCATATAATTTTGTCCCTACCAATGAGTCATCACAACAAATTTTTTAATCAACCAAACTTAAAACCAAAATTGAGATCTAAAGCAGGGTTTTACACTCTTACTCCAGCCAATTCCACGACTCCTCTTTGTCCCATATGTATTATCTTCCTGACCCATTATCATCACTTATCTGGCACACATTACTTATCAAAAAACAAATCAACACCATGTGAACAATTCTGCCTGTCAGAAAATGAAAACTTATACAATTTATATATATAATATTATCATATTATATATTTATATCGCAGAGGCTACCGCCCCCTCGCCCCTCATGACCGCCCACCACATCATACATGCGCGTGCAATACTTAATACTTACTTGGCTACAACACTAATACTTACATTTTAAATATCGCGATATCGTTTGAATGAAACGTTCGAATTGAATAATTAAAAAAGTTCTAGAAAGGTATTGAATTCGTCTTGAATATGCAGTAATTTATTTTGATAAGGATTAATACCAAGGTACACAATAAAGAGTTTTTGAAGCGACGGCATTTTCATTATTTAAAAAAATAAAAGAAAACACTAATTGTGAGCTAACTACAATAGTTAGACATATGGTTACGCGATATTTTTTGAAGACAATTATATGTTCTGCAAAGTGGTAGTAAATTATTTTGTTCTATAATCAATAGGTTTCGCAGCGCACGCCGTGTAAGGATTTTTTCGGGTCATTTTTTTACACATTGGGTTACCTTATTGGACTTTTAGTAAGGATACCTCATGTTATTGATAATATAATATTCCTCGATAAATGTACTATCCAACACTGAAAGAATTTTTCAAATCGGACCAGTGGTTCCTGAGATTAGCGCGTTCAAACAAACAAACAAACAAACTCTTCAGCTTTATAATATTAGTATATATATAACCCAAAACATCGGGGGACACGGTGGTTAAGAAGTCAATTAAATCACCTCCCAACGAGGCAGATCGGGCGGGGTGGGACCGAGATTTTCCTCCAGAGGGAAACACTTGGCGGACGTTGCTACTGAGAGTCGGTGGGTTTACTCGGAACACTCCCGTTTTTCCCACACATTCATTCAGTGAATGCTACATTCTCTCGTCATCAACCCACATCATCTCTGATGACCCCGATGTGGGCGAGGCATTAAGTCCCAATGCATTGCAATTAACTTAATCTCAAATATTGATTATATGAAGAAAAAAAAAACACACACATTTTCTATTATCCACATTTCAAGCTCAATAAACTTTTATTTGGCTTCGTGATTTGTGCAAGGCATAGACGTGTCATCCATGACATATGCTCCAAAACATCTTCAAATATCATTTAGAAAAAACAAACACCTGCATGTAGCATTTCGATGTTAACATCATAATGACGTAATACCGTACAGCCCTAGTGCCCAACGGGATATCAGACACATCTTCTCCAGGTATCGGGAAAGTTGGCTAGTGCTTTCGAACAATTCATTCACCAGAATGAATAAATTATGTTTGAACGCGTCATAAACAGCATTCTCAAATAATTTTATAGGGGGAAAAAAAGATTCGAAAAAAATTAGGAAGGTAAAAAGCCTAACCAGCAGTGGCGGTTTTACCAGCAGGCTCAGTAGGCTTCAGCCTAGGGCAGCAGATTTTTGGGGCGGCAAAATTTTATTTATTTTTTGCTACCTCATAGAAATCAAAAAGATTTCTGCATGACGGTTTTCTGTTTTCTGATGTTTTACAGATAGAAGTCTGCAACAAAATTTGCCGATGACTTTCCCCTCTCCCTTGTCATTGTACGTTCCGTGAATACGTGTAGCAAACTTCCATATTCTAGAGTAAAACAGCTAGTTCGCCGCCCCCCAACCAGTAATCGGCCTCTGCGCTCTCTGCCCACACTTTGAATGAGTGAAAAGAGCGAAATTACAAAAAATGTATTTCTCTCTTCCCACTATCAACCCATACATGCCAGTCCTACTACTGGTTGGTCTGCGAATTGGATGGTTTGTATATAATGAACAAGATTACTTACGACAATTATCATCGATGATTTTGCCAACAAATTACCGCGCAAAAAGGTATTGTAACGAACTTTTATAACTTGACTGAGTTGATTATTTTTAACTGTAAGCGCAATAAATATTATTTATTCACGTTTACCAAATGTACATTATTGTGTAAGTAGCATCCATTACCCCGCATTATTAATCCTACAGATGATTGAGCTTTAATTATCTCAAAAATATACCCAAAAATTATTTTACGTGCAATTTCAACGAAATTGTTGGATTGTAAAAATAATCTAGGACATGAAAATTGTAGAGGAAAGGGTGGCAAAAACTTGACAGCCTATACCTTGAAAATTTGTAAATCCGCCACTGCTAACCAGGATTGCTTCGAAGGACTTTTCCTCCGGGCCCTCTGATTTTCGAGCCCGATGAACTGCGCCACCTCGTTATGTTAATAAATGTGACTTGATGTAAGCTTTTGGAAATACGCCATTGCTAAGCAATTGCTTACATCAAGTCATGCACTCCCATTGAACAAATCTTTCAATGATAATATCAATGCCCGGTATGGACCCGGTATGCATATTTCTCTGAGGAAGTTGGAAAAGAAAATAATTGATCTGTCACAATGTTCCAACTACATGACTTTTCTCTGTAAATGTCGCAGTAAGGGAGTCATTCCTAGGGGACTCACAGTCAAATCCCCGGTCAACAGCAAACAGGCTCAACAAATGCTTAGCAATGGCGTATGTCCAAAAGCTTACATCAAGTCATGCACTCACATTGCACAAATCTTTCAAAGATAATGTTAATAAATGTGTTCTATTTCCACGACGCAGAAGACCTCGGTTCTCTTATTACCGATTTATTACCCAACTCCAACATCGACGTTAATTTTCATTGACATTCCACAACTGTAGGGCGCGGCGACAAACTGTTTCACAGTCTCGCCCGAACACTGGAGTGGCAAGGCATAATAACATGGACGGTGAGATCATGTATTAGAAATATTACCTAAGATTTGTATACTTCTCTTCCTTGTTCGACCCGCAGACACTTCCGCCGTGACCCTGGGATCGATCCTTGAGTCGTCGCGACTTTGGTTTGAGTGTCTTCCATGGCACAGCAAGCAACGTATTATCTTTTCAAGATTCCCCTGCATGCGAATATAGGTATCTGTGATCAGCGTGACATTGTATAAAAAGTAACATTCCTTCAAAACAAAAACATAAGGTGAATGAAAGTATTTTGTAATGAAATTTCTATGTTTGAATTAAGATAATGTAATGTTGAGTGTGTAGGGTTTTATTTACAGACATATTAAAGTAGTTTATGAAAAAAAAATATTTATACGTATACATAATTTCATAGTAGGTATGTGTTTTAAAATATTGAGGATACGTTTTTTGCTAGTAGTCATTTCAAAATGTTTATATCATGACATAGTAAGCAAATAAGTACACACACTCTACTTTGTATAGTTTTACTACTAGTTTAATTTTTTTTCTCGCTTCTTCGCGCTAATTCTCTTATCAGATACGTTCGGTAAATGTGAAGAAAAATTTCGTATGATTAAAATTTATGGAAATAATTACGTATGAAGGACCGCCGTAAAATGTTTTATTATAAGGAGGCTGCCTTCTTAACTGAACTATTTGAGCATAACTTCCAATAACTTCGTATATATTATTATAAAGTTTTCCGAAAATTTACCTTAAGCATTTTTTTATATCTTAAATGGTAACTAACATACAGAGAGATAGAGAGAGAGGGAGAGAGAGAGAGAGAGAGAGAGAGAGAGAGAAGTGAAGGAGTAAAGTATTCGGAAATTTAAATATCATGGCCATATTTAGAGCGAACAAAGTTGAAAGTTCAATATCGCACCTCAGTATCACTGTTAGCAGGCGACAGGTACTAAATAACTAAGTTATCCTCCACATGCTGGTCACAGTATTGTGCTTTCTATAATTTGATGAAGTGTTATCATTAGATCAGAGTCACAATGGTAATAAGTGGCGTATAAAATAACAGTTACTTATATTGAACAACCGAAACGCCCCTATCAACTACCAATTCACGGACAGAGAACGGAGAGGAAAATATTGATCACAAGGTAATTACGGGTTGATAGCAAAATCGTTTATTTTTCGTTGGGCCTTTCGTTGAGTGTAACCTCGTTTTCTAAACTAGCATTTAATAACACTGCGATCATGTTGTCACCATTGTTTAAGTTTACATAATAGCCGTGATTTATGTGGTTCCAAGATTTCGTGGTGATTTATTTGTGTAGTCGTATGCAGACATTTACCAACGCAGGTGGCCGAACATGTGGACTCAGCTCTGTAAAAGGTCTTCTTTGGTCGCATTTGAAACGTTACAGAGTAGATCCATTACTCTTTAAGTTCGGTTTCACCAACAGAGGTTTATAAAATTTATTTTTTTCCCAAGACGCATGTTTGCTGCTGCCGAATACATAGTCACAAACGACCATTTAGCTTAAACGATTCTTGGAAAATGCATCATCAATGACGGTAGCTATATTTGATGACTTGACGAATAGTTGCATGGAACTTTACAAATTTATGATATTGCCTTTCGTATAATGACAAATAACTAGCGTCCTTTCATGCGTCCTTGTCGCCTTTAAATGGTTTGTCACGCTAAACATTAGTTAAAATGTGACGATAGTCCATTGCTAAGCTAGACATTTATTCTTTTGTAAATTTAGCATTTAGCAGAGATTTTAACATAAAAATACAGATATTTATAAAATTTTACATTTACATGAAAACAACTGTATCACTACAAAATAGGGTCTTCAGTAATACTGGATTCAGATTCTTATCCGGGCATTTATGCATTGTATTGTCCCAATATTCCAATAGTGAAATATACATATAAACCGTTTCCGGAATAGCTTTCCAGTATTAACTGTATACACAACTAAGCATAATAAAACAAAATAAAGTCCTTTTAAAAAATATATTCATTTAACTTTTCCATGGTTTTAATTTTTTTTTATCTTGAATGAAACCTCAGTAAAAATATAAAATTATGCCCCAATTTTCTTCAGCAATACTCAGTATCATCAGCCAATTTTCCTGAGAGATACTCAGTATTATCTTGAAAATATTATTTCATATATGTAAAAATAACCATAGCCAAGTGTTGTACATAGTAACAATATAAATAAATAAATATATATTTATATGCTAAGCAAATTTTTCTTAAAAACTGATTTAAAAAACATATATATTTTTTGTAAAAGTAGAGAAATGTGGTTTTTTTCCTATCTGCAGAAAAGTTTGTTATAAACCATTTTATGTTGATTTATTAATGACAAAATTACTACCTTCAAGTGGAAAATATTTTTATTGTCTGAAAACAGATCAAATCAAATGTGTCACAGCAAACAATTGACTGCTGAGAAGTTATTTATTTGTTAAAATGTATACGTTAGGATGTGCTAGCGGCGAAAGAATTAAGATACCATTTCACGGCTACTTTATCACTGAATGCATCCTTGAAATTGATGTATTCTTTTGTTTAGCCTGCACTGGTATGACACGTCCCTATTATTAGGAACAGTAGTTGTCTGGAAAGTTTTGTTATTTACGTTTCAGCAATATACGTTATTATATTTCCTCAGTTTATCGAAATAAAATATTGACTGCGCATATAAACAAATTTGAACATGTAGAATAAAATTTGGACAGTTTACCTCTTCCACTGCTTCAGAAAATTTAATCTAAACAGAGCCTGGTTTGCAATTGACAAAATATTAGGACAGAAATGAAATTTTCAGCGGGTTTTTTTTAAGTGTTCACATAATTTGAAATACGTTCCAAACCTTACATGTTTTTGTCATGTAAATCTGTTTTATAAGAATGAAAGATCTATTAATTAAAAATGACTCAGAAATTTCAATACAATTTTAATTTTTTGAGGATAAAGTTATGCCATATTGTTTAATGTCTTTCGTCTCCTACAGCCTTCTGTTCGAGAAGCAATTATTTTAAAGTTTTCTGATCAAAGAAATAATCGAACGTAAATCATTTCTGTATATAAATGCGCCTCAGAAAGTAACCGAAAACAACTGAAGTGAGGAATGACAAAACGAAGGACATGATTAAAAATTGGTTGTCTGTAAGTCGGTTTACGGACGATAGTTTAACGTGACAACGTATTTTTATGAATAAAATTGAATATTTGTATTGAATTATCACTATTTTGTATGGATACAAAGAAGGAGTGAAATGAAATCTACAATTTAATTGATAAATTTACTTTTATTTGCACTCATTAATTCAAATATGTTTATTACTTTAACGAACAGATTATTTTAACTATAACTTTTATACATGTTTGCTATTTAACTTCTTCCAATCTGTGTTATTCTGTTAAGGATAGGAAGATGATAGGAAAAGTAGGAAACGAATGGGAGTGTTTCAAGTTTAATGTGCCTCGAAAAAGTCAAATCGATGGTTGTACCAATCGAGTGGAAGAGAGATAGATGCGGCGCAAGCGTACAATGAGCGTAACGGGACAATGTGCGTAACGGGAAAATGAGTCATCCTTTTTCGTGCGTGCAGCCGGCATTCATCGATTTATTAGACGTTGTCACGTCAAAAATAATTGTGTCAGCCGCTCCGCTCGGCGAAGCTGGCGGCGCGTCGGGAAGACGCCCGGGGCAGCAGCGAGAGACACAGTAAGTTATGGAGCACTTAATTTGCAAATAAGTCGTCTGAGGCTCGTAAACGACGTGACCGAGACGCTCGTCGTAAAGCACGTCGTCACTGCGTCGTCTCTGCGTCGTCCTCGGCTCAGCGAGGCCAGCGTAGTCAGGTTGACCGGAACCTGTCACCTCGTTCGCTTTGTGGTACTGATGTGTAGGGACCGGAAAAATTCGCGGATTCAATGACCTCTAGGATAGCCTCCATTATCCTCTGCATTTCTCAAGTAAACACGCGTGTTCATTGGTTACTAAATTGTGAGGCGTCTCCACTGGGTAGCTCGTGATTCGACGCTTCTTCTTTGGTCGATAGTCTCTCATCGGCCCAGAGAGCTCCAGTTAAACCGCTAGCCAATAGCAGAACCAGCAGGATTGTACACATGTTTGAATTTCAGCCTATCACGAAATGAATCAGCGAATTTTTCCGGTCTCTACAGTGATGTGTAGCGTCTTAGCTCCCGGTATACGGTGCGAGTAATCTCGTCGCAGAGAACGGAAATGTGCAACCGCGATGCTGCCATCTGTGGCGGATCTTCATAATGTTAACTGTTTGATGAATTTCAACAATATTGGGCAGTATTTTTGATAATATTCCTGGTTAAAAATCGAGTTCAAAGCCGGGTTTTAGTATTATCGTCAAATATTTTCGGGTTTTATCGGAGGCACTTCATTATATATATTAAAATGTCATCTAATAAAGTGATTTAATAGTCAACGTAGCAACTTTGGCAACGAATTCTAGCGCTGGGTGCGGAAACTACGTGTGATTAGCTTCCGGGAATTTAGTTTAAAACCTGATTCAAGTATATTTGTCACGCTCGGCATTATTTTAAATAATTCTGAGTTGAATGTCGTGTCTGAGTTTATTATAAGTGTTTTTTTTTGCAACATGAGAAAACATGAATTTTCTCGCTATCGAGGTTAGATGTTACACATTTTTTTATGCTTTTACCCACGGCTTCGCTCGCGTTATGTCCTTAAGTATCAACAATCATTGCAAAGAAAATAAAATAATATGGTAATTTTTTTTATTGCGTGACTGCAATCATCAGTATTTAAAAATTCTAACATCCAATTTAGCTTAAATAAATGAAAACATGCTTTATTGAAATATGTTTCACTATTACAAAAAAAAAATAATTTTTAATCCTAACATTTTAAAAAGTTCAAAGTATTAACGTAGAAAAATTAATTAATATTCTTCCCCAATTGTGTGATCCGAAGCCTCGTTCCATTACATAGTCGAGGAGCATCTAGATTTCGTATAAGCATAACTTGTAGGCCTACATTTAATTTCATTTGAAGTTTACGTGAGGGTACAGCTGAAAGTTCAAGTGAATTTAAAAACTCCGAAGGATATGAAGAGCTTTGTTCTGTATCCATATAATTGTATCTATTGACAAATACTCCATTTCCCCTTGCACCTCTATTAAAATATAAGTGTAGATTTTATTAACGATATAAATTTTTTGGCACCAATATTGCTCTTGCGTACAACCACCGATCACTATTCAAATTTTGCTGCAAGTCCGGGAAAACTTGAATAATTGGATCCACATAATTTTCACTAAATTACAAAATTCTCTTGAAAGTAAAATATAATCTTCAGCACCAATGTCCAAACAACAATCACCGAAGAAAATAGACACGTCACCTCAAAAATTTAAAAAGTTTAAGTATTGCTTGGCGGTGATAGAAAAATAAAATTGAATAATAAATTGAACGCCAGTATTATATTATTAAATTAGCGAATTATTTAATTTACTTATTGAAACACCAGATGGCGTTAAATGTCTTTCAAATTACTCAAACTCGCAGACGATCATTTCTATATTTTTGCCCTTCGGAAAAAAATATTGTTTTTTTTTCCAATAAAAAGTATCCTATGTTACTTCTAATACCTCCAAGAAAATGTGTACAAAGTTTCATGATGATCGGTTAAGTAGTTTTCGCGTGAAAGCGTAACAAATAAAATTACATTCACATTCATAATATTGTTAGGGATTATTTTTTAATTACATCCGAGGATTAGTTTTGCCTGAAATATCCAGCCGAGGTTCCACAGAAAATTACTTCGAGGCCAGTGTCGTAAATGTGCCCGAATACAACCCACCGAGTTCAAATTAAGTTTTTATTTTTTTAAATTTTTCTATGATTTCGTGTAATTGTATTTTCATAATTCGACTAACTTATGTAATATTATTTTAAACTTGTTAACCATGTGTTAAAAAAATGAATCTTTAGTGAGTGAACTGGATGGATATAGCTAAGAAAAAAAATATTTTTGGCTTTGAATATATACCCGTTAATTTTTCTCAAAAGTGGTTAATTTGAAGCATACTATGTCTGGTTTCAAGGTTTGCAATAAATATTGTTTGCAGTGCTTATATAGTGAAAAATTCATGTGAAAAACTTAACACGAAAATGTTATGTTGTTTGTTTTATGACATATTTGTTTGGTTAGTTGCAATTCCTATAGTGTTTAATAATTCATTTTGGTGTTAGTTTCTTCGTTAGCTATAGTATAAATGGTAACACCTGTTTGTAAATGTAAGGCGAATAAATATTCATGAATTAAATTTTGGCCTAATTGCGTCGTAGCTAGGGACTGAATAACTTCGCGTTTTCAGGGAGTGAACAGCACGATCTTCTGCATACTTGGGCGAACGTCACTTGTTCAACGTAACATGTGATTCAATAATTCTTTGATTAAGAGTAGATATTCAATCAAATCATAGTCCTCTAGCATGGAACTAATAGCAGAAGCAGCACAAAGCTGTAATTATTTAAATTTTAGAATAACACGGAATTAATTTGTGAAACTTCAGGTCCATTTACTCTAGTCAACCACATTACATTGTTTCCATGTCATCCAACGGATTGGTAATGCACATAACGTTAATAAATACACTTTCGAACTTATAAACAAAGTTTTAAATCCGTTTTTACAAACTTTGGGGACCTATATTTAAGGTTTTTTTATTTTTATTTTTTGCTTTTACAAACTTTGTGGGAAACCTATATAATATGTTTTTTTTTTTTTTTTTTTTTTTTTTGCGTTTTGTAAACGCTGAAGTTTCGTGAGTTTTGAAGCTCTTTTACATTTTTCAAGCTGATGTATACTAAAAAAACTCCAGCTGGGTGTACACAAAATACCCAAGGCATGTGCATTTTAGGCCAACTTGGTGAACACTTTCCAAAATTACTAAAAAAAAAAAAAAAAAAGCTGTGTGCGCAGTGGTCAAGGATAATGCGCACTGAAATTCAAAGAAACAACAAATTGTTCAATAATTGACATTACCAAAAATATAAACAGATAATTAATAAATAAAAAAAATATTTTAAAAAACAACGTTTTTCAAACGGACTAAAATCTATATAATAATCCCATAAATATTTATAACACCATACAGATTCCTAACCCCCTGCAGATTGTCCTTTAAATTCGTGATTGTTGGTTTTTAACACCTATGAATTAACTTGTAAGATTTTAAACGAATAAACGTGGGACGCCTGCGCGTTAATAGTGAGGAGTGTAGGGAGTAGCTGTTGTTGAAAAACTCGCAAAACAGTTAGTATAATTTTCAATGCAAAAAAATTTAAAGCAAATTATTTATTCATTAATTATCTATTGCAGTTCATATAATTTGCAGTGCAATAAAATTGTTAATGAACTATTCATGCATCAAATGTCTATTACATGCACCCCACGTTTTGTGTTTTAATTGTTACAAGAAAATTTATAGAAGTTAAAAATAAACAATAAAACATATTTAGGATAATCTGTACAGGGGTACGAATCTGTTAAGGGTAATAATTCTTTATTGGGGTAGAAAAAATAATTATTCTATACTTTTAAGACATTTTTAAAAATGTTGTTTTTAAAATATTTTCTGCTTTTTAGCCTTCTGTGTGTGAAATTTTGACATTAAGTTAATTTAATTTTTATCTTATTTAATTCCTAACCCCATTCAGATTGTCATAAAACTTTATGGTCATAAATTTTAAATAGGCCTACCTTTAAAAATACTTGAAAGGTTTAAAATTAAAAATGAAGAGCGCTTTCAATAAATAATAGTAAGGAAACAAACCGTTAAGGACGCATCAAAGGACAGTGCGTGTCAAATTCAATGCAACGCCATCTATTGTAAGTTCTAAACTAAACTTGTTATCAGCGCCGTTAGGTCGCTAATCGCCGTGAGCTTTGTTAAGCGGACGGGTTGGCCAAGGAAAGGGAGAGGGTGTTGCCATAACTTACTACATGACCAGGGCCCTATTTCATAAAAGTTACAATTCTACAGGTGACAGGTGACAATGAATTGTCAGACATATTTACAATTCGACATATGTTCGTTTCATAAAATTTGACAAGTCTACACATATGTCACGACAAATATGTATAAATGTATGACAATTTGACATATAACTGTTTCATAAAAGTTTAAAGCTGACAGGTAAAAATGTGACAAGTGTGTCACATCTGACAGGTAATACTGCTTTATGAAACACAGATATGTAAATTGTATTTAACAATTTTACAAATTTGTAGAATTGTCAGAGTGGAAGTGACAGGTAAACCATTTAGTGTCACCTAATGATTGGTAATAACAACAGTGCAATGGTGTGTTAAAATATTGGGTTAATTTGATGTGAATGGACATAATGGACAGTAGTAGCAGCAGTAGCAGTAGCGGGAGTGATGAAGAAAGAGAAAGACGAGTTCGAAGAGTTTTTATGCCACGGATTAACCTAACCTTCAATTTCAGTGACTTTGTCTTCAAAGAGAAATTCCGCGTTAGCAAGGTAACAGCTGAATACATTATAAATAGGTTAGGGCCACAGTTGCGGACAGAAACAAAAAGAAATCATGCACTTACTGTTCAAGAACAACTTTTGTGCACATTGCATTGGCTGGGCACAGGAGCACAATATCATGTAAATGCAGATGCACATGGCTTATCAAAAGCCACTATCCACCGATGTGTAAAAAAGTTATGTCACTTACTGGTTCACACCTTTCTTGGAGAAGAGGTTCGCTGGCCAACTGAATCTGTCCAAGCAATTCCACAGCTTTTCATGAGTGTAGCAAACATTCCAAGGGTTGCTGGAGTTGTAGATGGGTCATTGATCAAGATAGATGCCCCACATGATAATGAAGTCTCATTTGTAGACAGGAATGGCAACCATTTAATCAATATAATGGTAGTGTGTGGACCTAACCTAGAATTTTTGTATGCCAGTGCTCGGTGGCCCGGTTCAGTACATGATGCACGAGTACTACGATGTTCATCGTTGTCACAACAGTGGGAAAATGGATGGAGACCATTTCCACGTGCAATATTACTGGGAGACAGTGGATATGGTTTAAAAAAGTGGCTTATTACACCCAATATCCCAGTACAAATACTTCGGACAAATGCTCTTACAAGTTTTCTTCGAGCCTTTAAATCTACGTGACGACTGGTGGAAAATGCACTTGGTATTTTAAAAGAGAAGTTCCCATGCCTTAATCATCTGAGAATGCAGCCAGTGTCAACATGCAACATTATCTTGTCTTGTATAATTGTGCATAACATTGAGAAACGCCTAGGATCAGAGGTGTACGAACCATATGAAAACGATGAAAATGTAGAAGGCGAGGATGAGGAAGCTGATGAGTATGTTGACGCAGCTGATCCAGAGGCTATTGCAGTATTGCAAGAACTGATACATGTGTTTGAACATTAAGTAGTTTCTTTGTTTCTAGTCATATACTATCAATGAGTTTGCTTTGTATCATGCACTGACATTTCCATTATAATTAAATCAACAAATATATATCCACTACTATTACAAAAACTGAAACGAATAATTAGGTACAAAATATACATAACTATTGAAAATTAACGTAAGCTTCTCTTGAAATGTCCGTTTAATTATTTTGGTTTCATTACACAAGATTATATACATCAGATGTTAATGTGTAGAACATATATATTAGTTATTTTCACGTGTATTGTTAACAAGGACAATAGCATCTTCAATTACACTGTTTGAAGCACCAAATTGCAACATTTCGGTATTAACAGGAAATATTGTTGAATTAGTCAAATGAGCTGTAAATTCAGATGGCGGAAGGCCTGCTTCTTTCTCCATTTTCAGTAACTCTAGATCCATTTTATATGTTTCTCGTTTTGCTGTTTCGAGTTTCTGTACCAGTAATAACGTTTGCAGTTTAATTTTTTTGTTCTTAACAATTCATATTCCTTCTTTGCAGAGTTTATGTTTCTTTTCCTTGTGTTTCCACCTGTGCTTGCAGATGGTGTTTGATGAGTACCGCTTAAATTGTCAGATGCATTTGAACACGTTGGTTCAGCAACACCATCTGCATTATTTACAATAACTTCTCCAGTCTGATTTCCTAAATCCTCGTGGTATGCGAATGTAATTGCATCAATGTCAGTCCCAGAAGATTCAGGAGCCATTATTCCTTCAAGAACAGGTGATTCTTTTCCAATAATGTCCATGATAATATGATCTGCTTCGTCATAAATACATTTTTTCCCACCTGCACTTCCCGTCTTTGTTCTGTTATCTTTTTTCTCCTGGGCATGAAAAAGGTTTACATAGGTTTTAGTAATTGAATTATAATATACATCCTATATCACTTAGGCGTGTTCCATTACTAGCACAGGCAGATACAAAAGATCTAATTTTTTAATTTTTTTATTTTTATTTCTTAAAACCATATTAGTTAGACTACTGAGGCTAAATATGAAGTGTCATACTATATTAGCGGCTACTTGTTCATTGAATATCGGCTAAACTATTGATACTATAAGCAAGAGTTATTAAAGAAAAATGCCTCTTTTGTTACGAAAATGAGTCGCCTGTAAAAACGTGCATGTGGCACATGTTAATTTTTTTCCCGATTTTCGTAGATTTTCTGTTCCACAATCAAAACAAGCTAAATGTTACATGTAATTTGTACACAGAGACAAATCTAATATAACATGACCAAACATAACCTAACTTAACCTAACCTAACATAGGTTTATTTACATTAGATTATGTATGCTTACATTAAGTTTGTTAAGGTTTGGTTACTTTTGGTAAGGTTACATTATGTGACGTTAGGTTGGTTTAGGTTATGTTAGGATAGTATCTGTGTACGAATAAGTCCATACATTTCTTTTGCTTGTGGAAATTAGAAAAACTCCGAAAATCTAAAAAATAAACATCTGTAACATGCTCTTTTTGTCTCTCGCGACAACTTTTCGTAACAAAAGAAGCAATTTCATTAATACACCTTGCTTCTATTATCAATAGTTTAGCCGGTATACGATGAGTAGCTATACCTAAAAATTATTCACATGAATAACATGCCCCTGATTCCATACCTAACCTATTAATAATCTGATACCCATACAATTTATACTTACAATCGTTTTCTTGCGCCAGTTTTGCCATGTAGTATCCCTAAGATACTTCCAATCCCTTGTAAAGGCGCCGATGGCTTTCGCTTTTTCAGTTACGCGTTTCCATGTGTCCATTTTCTGTTCATGTGTCAAACTGCATGAAAATCTTCCAAACAACACCTCCTTTTCCTCACGAATGAGGTTTAAAATACTTATCTTATCCACACTGTTCATTGTACTGTATGTGTGAAGGTTATATATGTCGCATAAATATTTTACTGCTTACTTTTTTGTGGTACAAATCGATTGTTCTTGAAAAGCAAAGGTATGGCAGGGTTCGATTATCGCACGCACCTCTTGAAAGCCAAATAATGTTTTGACATACACGTGGCCGCGGGCGATCACTAAACAAACATCACTAAAAAAAAAAAAAAATTGACCTACAATTAATTGTCACATACGGTCGTGTTTATGAGACAGTTGTTTTTAATTGTAGCTTTTTAAGATTATTTGCCTGTCAACCTCTTTTTATATGAAACGTACACTTGTAATTACAAATTGACATATTTGTAAATTTTGACATAATTGTCGCATATGTCACGCCTGTCGAGTTTTATGAAATAGGGCCCAGGTGGTGGACATTTCTCCTAGCCCTTTATGCGTGTTATAGACACTGCCCGTGAGTGTTTCGTTATGCATTCTGAAACTCTGTACTATCCTGGTCGTAGCCTAATGCCACCAGCCCGGTGATTTTGCTAAACAAAACCAAACAAATTTGTAATGAACAAACGAACGGAATAAAAAGCGAGTTAATTTTGCATTTTGATCCAGTTATTAGTTATGATAAACTTTCAAGTCTCTAGCTCAACGGGAAGTTAGTTTAAATTCAATTGAAAAATTTATTCCGAACAGCCAAATGACAGACAAGAAAACGAGTTAATAAAAACGTTTTAAAAGGAAGGAAACTGTTTTCTTTCTAACAAAAATCTACTTTATATTATTTACTCTGTATTCATTTTAAAATAGTTCAGAGACATAAAAGTGCTATGCCAAGTTTTTTTTTATTTAAACACCTCCAATGTTTGTTTGGTCTTGTTTATATAATTTTGTTTTAAAAAAAGGTCATGATCTTAACAACTGTTATTCAAGCTCGCAAAAATGTTATTCTCAAATAATGAGAAAAATGGTTTTTCGAGAATTATAAAATTTCTTTTTAAATAGTCTGTAAAAATTGTTATAATAACATATGAGTGATTTAAAACATTCTTGCAGATAAACTATTTAAATACAAAATAATGCACATTAGTTCTTCTTTCACGATTGCAGTACAACTCATTTTCATAAATTTTCACAATTAAAATAATTATAACAATTCTGGTTTTTGCTTAAGATACATGAAACACAGTTGACGTTATGAGAATTTCAGCATGATTAAAATGTAAATTTTTACTGCCATAACCAACTTTAGTATACAGTAAATGCCAAAAATGAATTCATTAAATAAACTACGTTACTAATTAATGACTACAATAGCAGAGTGACATACATATTTAAAATTAGTACTAACTACACGTGTATGCATTCTCGTTAAACTAAGCACTTATTTTAAAATAACGTGGCGTGTTTAAATTAACCCCGCTAATGTAAGTTTATTACTTTCACTTGACCGAGAGTGTATTGACGCAGATAAACACACAGCGACACCTGGTTTTCTAGGTTACAGTTAAACATGTGGCGCCGTGGCTTAGTTGGTTAAAGCGCCTGTCTAGTAAACAGGAGATCGAGGGTTCGAATCCCTCCGGTGCCTTGCGGTGCGTAGTTTTTTTAAAAATCTGTAAAACGTCATAAAATCAAGGGAGACAAAAATGTTCAAACTAAATTAAAATGATGAACTACCTACGGCTAATACGCTCGGATTTGTGTAAGTAGTATGACTTTTTTTATTCATTGTTAAAATAAAACTGTGTGTAGGAAGAAAATAATTATCGCGGAATAGAAGTAAGTATAGGATGTTTTGCCATAAAATTCCAAACTTGATCTCAAACATGAAAATAATAAGTTTGCGCGGTGGCTTTTGCTATCCTTACTGTTCGCGATAGACTGAAAGTATAATAACAAGAATTATTTCTTAGAAAGCGTTGCGGACTGATCCTTGAGCGACGGTTTATAACTTCAGTAGTTATTATACGAATGTCGTTTGTACATCCGTAATTTAGCGTCATAAAATTTAAAACGCAGATTTTTTTTCCGCGTTTCAATTTGTTTTGTAGAACGGTTGTAAATCAGTTATATCAGTTGATTGAAAAAGTTTAGCTTAACTTTTTCCTTGTATTATAATTTACATTTACTTAATGGTTTTGCTGGTAGGAACTTCGATATCTCTTTTATTAAAACTATTTTTAAATTTTTAGTTAAATTTTCATTGATTGTTTTATATGATAATTTATTATAAATTGATTTATTAAAAACATAATCTGTTTTAAGGCTTTTGTAACCGAAGTCTGTCAGAGTTTGGTCTAAGGTCACATTTTTATTTAAATAAACAAGCAATCTAAAAAATACAGAATAAATACCTATGTTTTTTAGCCGTTTGAAAAAAACTACTTTTCCCTTTATCACTTACTATTCAATTTATTCGAATATCACAACGAGAAACAGGTAGTCCTTGATTTGATGGCTGGAAAGAGTTGAGAGAAGTATTTCAAGGTTTTATGACACTGGAATAAATTTCTCTGTCGTTTTCATTTGCATTGAATGCTCATTGTCCAACAAATGACGAACCAAACGTATGAGAAATTTTTTATGCCCAAGCCAGTCAACACAATTGGCTTTCGCTTCAACTACCTGACAGGATCAAAGAAACATCTATTCGCAAACCCTGTAAATATTTAAATAGAGGTTTTTGTTTCGTAAATAATTAATAATAATTCAATATAAGGTAAAAACCAGAAGGTAGACAGTACATGGGTTCGTGTGATTCTCACGGATATTTTACAGTAATGCTATGGTAAAAATTAAAAAAAAGCTTCAAAATTTATTGGTTATTTTAACACCAACATTTTTTCACCCGTTTGTACGCTTTTCTAAATGTCCACACGTGGCATTTAGTATTTTATTTGGCGTAATACCTCGTAATCATTAGAAGTCTAGTACATGCTTATCGGCTGACATGTTGTGTCCGAAATACAACACTAGAATCAGGAAATTAGCAGATTGGACATGTTAAATTAACTGGTTGATATACTATAGTTATGACATTAATATTGTATAAGACTTGTGTAATTTTATTAACATTTACTGCTAAACCTATTGAAACATTATTGTAAGGAGTAATTTTTGTATTTGTTATACCTTTGGGATTGCATGCATGCAGTTGGCTTGCTGATGAGTAGAAAATGTTTGTACGGACATTGTGGACAAATATGCTGAGGTCAAGATACTGCTGTATAAGCAGCCGTGTACATAAATAAGTTTGTTCAGTACTACGTACTAGATAAATAAGGGGATAAAACTGCGTGTGTGCTTGAAGAACCGGTGTACGTTCTAAAAGCAGGGTACCACCTGACAGAAAAACTGGTGACGTTTTGAACATTGGGGAGAAACTTTAATTGCCGGGGCTGAGACCTAGTTTTTAAGTAGTTTTGGGTTCAACAGCTAGATAGTAGCTTTCATAATATATTACTAACATAATTAATACAACATAACTAATCAAATTTATAGTAAATACCAAAAGGTAAGTATTCTTAAATACTTGAAAATGTTTTATCTTGTTATTAAATTGTATAAATGGTTTTGGTGATTAGGTAATACTTAGTAATATTATGAATGTGGTTGAGAATAAAATTAATAGAAGGTGATTTAGTTTTTAATACATTTAATAGTGTATAGACTGTAGTTATGGTTATTTTTATGTTATAGTTGGGGTCCTGAAAATCTTAATATAACAATTTATGGTGCGATTATTTCAACTGAGAGTAATATTCATTTTTAATGTATCATTATTGATTGATTAATAATTTTTGATATCTTGTGTAGTTATTTTGAAGTGAGAAATGATTGTATTAATTAATTTTTTAAAACTGTATTCCTTCTCTCATTTCTTTCTCTCTCTCTCTCTCTCTCTCTCTCTCTCTCTCTCTCTCTCTCTCTCTCTGCTGTTTATTCTCCTTCCGATATACTTGCGAGTCGAGGTTGAACTGGCCAAAGAAGTTGTTTTCTGTCATGTGTACTGAGTTACACGCGTTCTTTTTTTTTTTCGCTCATGATAATTCTACCTCGTCTATTAAAAATTAAAATGTTCTACTGAGGTCTTTAATTGGTCGTAAATTTTCCACGAACTGTTAAAGACATCTTTGAAACTTTTCGAGGAACCATATTAGCATACCGCGCAAGTTATTGTGATACTCGATTCCTAGGACGCCCGATTCAGTCGTGAACCTAACAGTTCCCTTTGGCTTGGAGAACAGACCCGGTTTGGTACCGGTTCCCTTGCTTGTGTCTCAGGTGCGACCATGTAAGGCTTCAGCATTCGTGCGCGTGATAACCGGCCGGCAATGCGGTGTGCTCTGCAATCATGAAGTCATCCAGGCGTAATGAGGTACTTCACACTCGCTGCTTAATGCTGGCTTACCCCTGCTCTAAACAAGACATTAATCTGCGTGTTGCTGAGGGCGTGTAACGACTTGGCAAGTTTTCCTGCGTTGTTTTCGCAGTTCGAAACGTGCATGATTTTTTAATTTTATTTTTTTAAATGTGTAACATCTTAGATCTGGGTATACGACATTTCGCGGAATGTGCAACCACGGTGCTGGCATCTGTGGCGGATGGCGTGAACCAAAGTTCACAAAGCCAAAGGGAAACTTTATAGTAGCGACTGTTTTGTGAATTTCAACAAGATGGAACGTATTTTAATGAAATTCCTTGTCGAATCGAATATCAGGTCCAAAGATGGATTTGTATTTTTTAAAGTTATTTTATTTATTTATTTATTTATTTTTTTTTTCGTTTTTGCTTACCTAGTTTTCGTTATTCAGAGAATGCGAAAGTTACCGGGTCGTAACCACAACGCCAAAAGACCCCAACGCCGAACGTACAATAACGCCGAATACCATAACGCCGAATGCCAAATTGACCGCAACGCCGACAGCTAGAAAACTGCTGTGTACCACAACGCCGAAATACAGTAACGCCGAAAAATGTTGCTGCGGGGAAGGGGGGCCACAGGAGCAAATTGAAAAACAACTGAATGAATTTGTGTGCTAACCTTACCTAACCTAACCTTTGTGGCAGTCCTGCAATGACATTTTTCGGCGTTAATGTATTTCGGCGTTGTGGTAATTCGGCGTTGTGGTACACGGCAGTTTTTTAGCTGTCGGCGTTGTAGTCAATTTGGCATTCGGCGTTATGGTTTTCGGCGTTATTGTACGTTCAGCGTTGTGGTATTTCGGCGTTATTCATCAAAGAACGGTTGCATGTTCTTCGGCGAGTGATCGGTATGCGTGTGACGTGTCCATCTGCTCCAGCGAGATGCTGGAACCCCGCGCGCTGCTTGCTCCCGTCACTTCGATTCCGCGCCGCATGTTTTATGCATGCGGCGGCTACATTCCCGGCGGCGAGTTGGGGGCGAGAGGAAACCAGAAGTTCGCGCGAAGCAGCGCGCACAAGTGCGTTCCGTCCATCGATCCAGAAATTCAGCGCGGCCGCTTGTTTTTTTTTTTTTACGTGACAACGTCTAATAAATCGATGAACGCCGGCTGCACGCACGGAAAAGTGTCCCGTTACGCTCATTGTACGCTTGCGCCGCATCTATCTCTCTTCCACTCGTTTGGAACAACCATCGATATGACTTTTCGAGGCACATTAAACTTGAAACACTCCCATTCGTTTCCTACTTTTCCTATCATCGTCCTATCCTTAACAGAATAACACAGATTGGAAGAAGTTAAATAGCAAACATGTATAAAAGTTATAGTAAATATAATCTGTTCGTTAAAGTAATAAACATATTTGAATTAATTAGTGCAAGAAAAAGTAAATTTATCAATTAAATTGTAGATTTCATTTCACTCCTACTTTGTATCCACACACAAAAGTTATAATTGAATAAAAATGATTCAATTTTATTCATAAAAATATGCAATCATTGCATCAATGTTTTTTATGACGTTGTCAAGTTAAACTATCGTCCGTAAACCGACTTTACAGTCAACCAATTTTTTTTGTCATTGAAACGCAAGGTACCAAAATACAGGTGGATATTCCGTGTTCGTGAAGTGAAAAGGCAAAAAAAAATTAGTGCAATGCTAGTTCATAACGATATGTTCTTCTTTGAGTACAGCATCTGAAATGAACATATCATATGTTTCGTGTTCACCTTCCATTAATTTGTTGTGCTAACAATGTTTACGTATCACTAATAAAAATATATGAATAAGCGTTTCTTTGAATTTTTTTTTAGTTTCTTTAATATAACCTACACACTAAATATTTATGTATGTATATTCTTCCAAGTTTAAGCGAAAATTTTGGTTCAATAACGACATTGAGAAAGTAGTAACTATAACTTTTATAGTGTATTAATGTGAAATTAACTGATAAAAAATAAAAAAATAACATTATTTCAATTACATATATTAATATTGAAATATTTTTATGAGTTTTTAAGCAAAATAATATATATTTAAAAAATAAAAACATCAAATTATGACTTTAAAAACCTTGTTATAAGTATGTAGATGTATTTCTAAATATTTTGAAATCCTACTATAATTAAAGTTGTATTGTAATTTTTTATAGTTTTAAAGTTAATAGGCTTTTTTAAGCTCAATATACAGTACTAATGCATGTTTCAAGTTTACTGATATTTTTATTTTGTAATAAATTATGTGTACGTTTTTGTTTGGCTTCGAATATATTTATTGTAGTGCAGATAATGTGAAGGTATTTAAAAGTTAAAAAAAAAAAAAACAAAAAAAAACACGTAAACTTCTGTGAAGAACCTGAACTTAAATAAATATTTAAATTATACATTCATCTCATTGAAATGTCACCGTAACGAAAATTGTGTATAAGTTCTCCAAAGCAACTTAACACGCACACGTGCAGAAACTTACAAGAACCCATACTGACTATACTAAAAGTTTTTTTTTTTTTTTTTTTAATACATAAAACGCTGTCGCAACGCAAGTCAAATTTTAAAGTTTGAAGACGTGTGGAAAAACATGGTAAGTGCTACATTCAGTTGTTTGGCACATATGGCAATGCGTACAATATTTAAACCATGCGACCAGAAAGAGAGAGAGGCGATCCAGCTCACTTTCTGTGTGTTTGCATATTAATGATTTTTTTCTGTTATTGGAGTTTATCATGACTTACATCGTAACCAGAAATGGCGTATCTCCACAAAAAAAACATCTTAAATCAATCAACACCATTGAAGAATTATTCAAAAAACGTGATGTAATGTGTCTCAAATGTTACAGTTCTCAGAAGCATTAGCAGTGGAACCCATTTCCAAACTGTCACATGCAAAGCAAGAAATGACGTTTGTTTAAGAAAACTGACAACCACGGTGAAACAGTAGGCTGGGATGTCGGTCGGTGAAAGTCGAGAACTGAGTCATGAAAAACGCGACAACGCCCGATTATAAAAAGTCAAAGACTTTCGAAAGCAAAGCCAGCCGCTCCGTTCTCTTACAACTAACTCTTACCACCACTCAAAATGCAGAAAGGTTAAATGTCAAAACTGTAATTTTTTTCATTTGGCTTTTTGTGGCCAAATCTCTTATGTCATCAGCTGACGCAAAAGAATGTAGAATCAAATGTAAAAACCGTTAAATGTTTGTATAACTAATTTTTGTAACTGCCATGCATTCATACTAAAAAAAAGAACGTAAAAAATTATAATTTAATGCAATTTTCTATCGGGAATTCAACTCAAATCTTGACTGTTTGACACTAAAAATCATTTTCTTGGCCACAACAAAGGGTTGGTTTAAATATGAGCCACTACAAAGTTATGTTGCTGCAAACAAAAGAAGTTTTATTTTAGCAAAAAAAAAAAATATATTGATGTCTAAATTAATGAACAAGTAAATTAAATTTTTTGCTTGCAATCATTATAATATGGTTGTTTAAAATTTTAAATTACCTCAGTTGAACAAAAATTGGTTTAAATTTATTTCCTTTGCTATAAATATTTTTTTAATTCATTGACCATATATTATATGAACCTTATCTACTCATTCTCCTGTTTATAATTTATTTTATTTATTTCAATTTATTTATTTATTTGAATTTGTTACATGCGCACCAACAGTCCGCATAACTTTGCACAAGCAGTTATTAAATTCCTTATGATATAAGACATATACATATTTACGTTTGGTCGGCGCTAAATTTTCCTCCCAATATCCCCATCGGGATCATTTTTACGAGACTCGACTACAAAGCATTTGATGCTGAAATACTCCGGCAGCTTTGCGACACCTCGTGAATCCGACCATTCAAGTTCCTTGCATCTCAATCGTTTGTCGCGCTTCACGTGAGCCATTCTGTAACAGCGGCGTGCTGATAACTCCGTATAGTGAAGCTGTTCCCCAATTCCTCCTCGAAGGAACTCCAGCACAAAGAATGTGAATATTGTTAGGGCTTTATCCAAAAGGATAAAGTTACTAGGAGTGTATAAATACGTGAGTAAGAAATGACTGTGTCTGTTACTCCATTTAGTTAGTACGAAACACGTATCACATCCATACTTAGTTATTCTGCGGCCTAATTTCAAGAGAAATATTGAGAAACTGAAATATTGTAAAAATTAATAACGTGAATCTAATTTGACACTCTCTTAAACAAACAACTTTAATTACCCAGTGGTCTGGGAGAGAGAGCATCAGAGCTCTTCCGACTTAAATTACTTTGATCTAGCCGAGGTAAAGACATATCTAAGTCATAATTATATATTGAACCTGAGTGGGAGATTTTCAAACACGAACAAAAGAGACACTTGGTTATTTAATAAATGTGCGCATCGTCACTCCAGACATCTTCCAATATATATGTGTTCTGCAGTGCCAACAATGGTTAGGATTTTGAAAGCAATAAATATTTTTACTCTTTCATATAAACATGAGATACTTTGAATTTCTTTAGTAAATAATTAAATTTATCATTGTGTTTTTATGATATTGTAATCTACGTATTACCAACTGTATCTCTATCAATGAATGTATTTGTATACCTATCTATGTGTCAATTCAAGTAAACAGCAACAACAGTTAAACTAGTAGTTAGTTTATAGCTAGTAACTGCACATAATTAAACTGACTAACAACTGAGGGGCCTAGATGGACCTCTAATTAAGATAGCTTTAAATATACAACGTGAACTAATAATTATATATTAAAGTTAAATATCTTCGATTTTCTTTTGTGTACGAGCAATTTTCAGGTTCAATCTTAGTCATGTGTCTGGTATTTCAAGAGGGTACTTAACCAATTTCACAATGGATAAAACTGTTGCAATGAACAAAACATTTGTCGACAACGATTCCAAACCGAATTGCAATTAAAAATGCATGGACGATACCTAGGAATGCAAAAATTCAACTTCAATAACACGGCTGCTTTCTCGCCCGTTTTTCATTGGCTGGAATAATCGACCACTTATTCGATCATAAACCTGATATTACTTAACCATGTGCTCGTCGGCACACATGTGAAGCTTATAATTCTTATTTTTTTAAATCGAAACCCACCTTTACAAAACAGCTGATGCAGCCTTGCATGAATGGACGAGTCGCTCACGTAGTTTCACGCCTTCTTGAGGCCTTTGAGGCGTTTGTGGCGCTATGTTTTAGTGAAAATGTAACGATCATCTGTTGCTGAGCTAGCCAGCTGCTGCCCACAGGTTTATAATGTTTATCTTTAACTGTATTATTATTAATTTTAACGTGTAAAGAATGAGAATTTCCTGAAAATATACTGAAAAATTGTTGTTAATGTAAACAAAATAACTACCTCAAGGGTTTTTTTTTTTTTTTTATTTTTTTTTAATGTTTAACATCTTAGCTTTCGATTCAAGGCATTCGGAAGGAATAATTTCGAGAATGGAACGGAAGTCGCATGGAACGTAAATGTGTAACGACGGTGCTGCCATCTGTGGTGGATGGTGTGAACCAAAGTTCACAAAGCCAAAGGGAAGCATTATAGTATTATCTGTTTGATTAGTTTTAACATGAGGGCAGTATTTAAATAAAATTCTTTGTCAAAAATCAGGTCCGAAACCGGTGTTTAGTATTTTTTAAGTTTTTTTCGCTTTTATCGGAGACGTTTCTATATATATATATATATATATATATATATATATATATATATATATATATATATATATATATCTTTGCTCTCCAAATAGAAAGATTTAATAGTTGACGTAGCTTCTCCAACAGAAAATTCTAACGGCGGGTGTGGAACTACGTGTGATTCGCGTCAAGAAATGTAGTTTAACGAAATTTTTCATATATTTATATCGCTTGGCATTATTTTAAAGAATTCTGCTTTAAATTTTGTGTCTGATATTTGTATTATAAGTTTATTTGCAACAAGATAACAAGTGAAATTGTTCTTTACCGATGTAAGATGTTTTCACATCATTGGAGAATACTTGATCACTTTTTTTTTAAACTCTTGAGTAAGTAAGCGTCAAAGTAAATCGGATATCCTTTTACGGATATTTTCTCACTGGATGGGCTTTTAATGAAATGCTCCTCTGGTTGAGGCTGCTTTGGTAAAGGACTTGCTATGACTAACAATTTTCTATAAAGAGACGTGATATTCGTGTGCTCTTTTAAACTAGGTTCATCTTCTCCATGAAAAAAATATATTTTACATACTAAACTCAGTGACTGGATGTTTAAAAGTTTAGATGATTTGAGCTATATTTTTGCGTAGGTTTTTATTATGCTGTCTTCAAGTAGATTCTTCTATTTTAAAGTAAAACTTGGATCTAGTTTCACAAATATGACAACTGATTCAGTAAAATTTTAAAAATACTGTTCTTGAGGATGTTTTTAATAAGTTTAAGTTAAACTATTTAATATACTTTCAAAGATTTTTGGAACAGTGGAAAACTTAATTTTAAATTTAAAGTAGTTTAAGTGGAAGTTATCAAACCAATTATATATTTTTTAATTTATTTATTGAAAACAGTAAAAATATAAATTAATTTAATTTTAAAAGATTTACTCAGCCATTTAAAGTACCTCTAATCAACAACAGCGTCAAACCATGCATAACTGAAAGCGTCCTTGATCAAAATATTCTAATGTACTCATCATGCTTTATGTATGAAAATTTTAATAATATAATTATGAAAAATAACTAATCCTCCTGACATTAATTTAAATGGAAGCCAGTGCAAAATACAAAAATAAAATTATAGGACAAAAATCTAGTTTTCTAAAATTGGTCGGATAGAGAAGATACTACTCCTTTGCCAGAATAACAGTTTTACGACATCTGAATTCAATTTCAAGATGGATTTTGTGGGGGAAAGTATGGGACAGTAGAGATATTTGCATAATGAAACCAAACCACTGTTTACGTGTTTTGGTTGACGATTTTTGCGTTAAACTAATGACAATTTTTTTACTTTATTTTATTTTTCCTTTCCCCTATATACCTTCGCCAGGCAAGGGAACTTGAAGGTAATGAATGCATGGTAAGAAAATGATTTCTAATAGGATGGACGACGGACAGAGTCATCAGAGAACTTTAAGTACGAAACGAGGCCTTTTCAATAATACTAAATCAAAGGAATGTAATGTTTGTTTTGACTAAAACCTCTTAAAAGCTCTTGGCCATCGTACACGTCAACCAAAATTCCCGTGGTGGTTTCTTTAGTGACTTTTACGCTTCGCTAGCATCGAAGTTACTATAGATGAAGAGACGGGAACACGGAACAGCACTTAACAATGAATATGGGACCCTCATTTTGGATTTTGTCCTTCCTCTTGCACGCACGTGTTTTAGCTCTGTAAATAGCCACATTAAATAAAACAAAAATGTCAATTTCTCTCTCCGCTTAAAGTTGGCTTGCTTCGTATTTGATTTTTTTAATGTTTATAATTATTTATAAAAGAAATATAGTTTTTTTTTGTCTCGATGTTCTTAACTGGCTGTATCGGGATTTGAACCTAAATCTATAAAATGCGAGTTCAATGTATCACCATATTGTCGTTCTGCGCCCCAGCGACTCTAATATGAAGGTTTCCAATACTTTTATAAATCTTACAAAGTGGGTTGGCTTGCACTTACTGTTCAGACTGAGCTAGGAAGAATTCTGATCAGTTAGATTAGTAAGCCCTGATTAAATGTCAGTCTGGAAAAATTTATTATTGAGTGTTCACAAAAAGGCGATGTCAACTCAAGTGTTTGGTGTTTTACCCATTTTAATGGAACTTCCTTGAATTGGTGTTTCAGCATTTAAACCTAAATTACAGGGAAATCATTTTTCTCATACAACACCAATTTGTGTAATTTATCGTGTTTAAACAATTAATAGCGATATGAAAATTATGGTTTTAGTTGTTATTTGTGTTGTGTTATAAACACAGATATTATCATTGTTTAACTAAAATTGCAATGGTAAATATCTTCACTCTTAATATTTAAGTGTGAGCATAACTGTGTAAAATTTGTCACAAAAAAGATTTTATAGCCATTTTTGACCAGTTTTAACCATTTCTGCAGGGAAATTCTTCTGATTCGCAGTAGCTCTTACATAATCACATTTAGTCTGAACCTCGATTACTCTTTGTTCCGACCGTCTCTCGGCAGATCGAAAACGCAAATGTCCCTTTATCAGCGACGATTAAGAAGCCTTCTCGTATCCGGGGCGGAACGTTTCCAATAAGGTTTTACGACGGCTGCGGTGTGTCGGTTTTCACGCCAAGGGGGAGAAATATGCGCGGGAAACTCACAGATTGTACACCAGGGAAAGCGCACACCACGTGGCGGCAAGGCTTTCCCCGCCTGTTGGGGCGTAAAAACAGCTCCGTGACGCACCGCATGCAGCAGCTATTCCGCGGGAGTGCCCCATTAGACGCCACCCGGGAGCGACCAGATTCACAGCGCCGTTTAGGAAACGGGGGGAGATTCTTCCTCCATGCGTAAGTCTTTTACGGTAATAGAAATACAACGTTGTATTTTTTTTTTCCTTCTTCCCGTTATTTCTGGCAGGGTTGGTATGCATGAGGCGAGATTGGAGTAAAAGCTGACAACCTTGTTCCTCCGGGGACTGAAGAGACGATAGAGAGAATGGACTATGGATTGGGTGTCAGTTACGAAGTTGAAGTCAAACTGGTTAGCAATTGGATAGCAAAACAAATCGTAGCTGTATGAAGGCTAAGATGCTTTAAATTTATTTAAAAGTTTGAAAATAATTTGCTAGGAAGAATCGATGTCTTCATGTAGTTAATTTTGCTAAACAAACATTATACCAACACATCTTTAATAAATACGCGTTATATTTCATCATGACTAATAATTGTTTTTCTTTGTATATAGAAAAGAGGGGTGAAAAATCTTTCTAATTTTGACTTCAAGTATTAACATTGCTATGATGGTACACACCAACTCCCTTACTTCTTACCTCCATGGAAGAGTCGATGATGCAATTGGAAAACACAAGAACTCGCATTCGGGTTGACGTGGGTCCAATGGCCGAATTCGTAGAATTATTTAGAAGGTTATACACTCAATGAAAGTCTTATTTAACTGATACTGCTTGGCAGTACGCGATCCAACGATTGATCGAATACTGTATTAGTAAAGCCAACCTTCTGAAAGTGAATGTGGTATGAAGCTCGTTCGATTGTTTGTTCGGTTTAAATTTGGCCAAACAGTTGACGCTTTGACACATAATTTTTCTCCGTTTTCTCATGTGCTTGTTAATTCTATAGGCCCTTAGATGTGTTTGCCGCAAGGCAGAACCGTTTTGAATATACTGTAAAATTATTTTCAAATTTAAACTGTTAAGGGTTAAAAATCGTTTCGCCCATAATGATTGCATAGGTACCATGAGTCGTGTAATGATGGCAGAATATTTGGCGGAATATAGAAATCATTTTTAACTAGTTTTTTAAATTATTATTTGTAGGTCTGTAAAATAAAATTCCAGTTCTAGAATTCGCGACATGATCGATGTATCAAATGCACAAAGTCGTGACGATTTGAGAACTTTCCAAAGTAGTCTGAATGCATCAATAACACTGTTGACAACACAAACAGATCTTACCAGCCACAAGAAAGAAATTTCTGCGTACGAATAAAAAAGTATAAAATGAAGAATAACAATATGTTTTCGGCCAATACAATGTCGGACTTCATCGTGCTATACAGTCTGCTCGTGAAAAATATCTACGTCATAGAAGAGCCAGACTTTCACGTGAAATGGAAAATGTAGATATATTTAAACCAATCACTAGTCGTCTCGACGAACTTATAAATTAACGAAGAGCCACCCATCATGGTAAAGACAGAAGTTGATGATGAAATGCCAACTGTAAAGAAGAGGAAATATGAGCCAGATCGAGAAGAAGAGGACTTTCCGAGTACAGAGTATATGCGCAAGAAAAAACTATGGAAACGAGGACACCAATTAATGCAATGGTGCGACCATATCTGAGATCTTTCACGAGTCCGAATAATGACACGACTTATAGATAGAGACCTGCAAAATTCGCGGTTTCGATGGCCTTCAGGATAGATTGCACATACTCCTGTACACTCGGGCAAATAACGCAAGTTCACTGGCTGCCGAATTGTAAGTCGTCTCAGATGGTTTGTCTGTGATTCGATTCTTCTTTGGTTGAGGGTTTATAATAGGTTGAGATTCGTCCAGATGAACAGTAAGCCAATAGCAAAATTATATATGAGGTATATGTGATTTAATTCTAGCCTATCACCGAATGAATCCGCGAATTTTTCCGGTCTCTACTTATAGAGTGTACAGAAAATATAAGAAGTGATTCCTCGGTGCTAGAGATATACTTTTTACCCGGAAATATCGGTGCGTAGAAGAGTTCAAAATACACGGGACTATGTATCTGTACGAATTGCTCTTTAACAGGGAGCCTAAAGACTATTCTCACGAATATTTACAAAGTACAAAAACTGCCAGAACTAACTCATGCACATTTTCGCGATAACGATCCATAAAGTGGCATATATAAACTAGCAATACATGGTAAAAGTGTAAAAAAGGTATAAAGTGATCATAACTTTGACTGTGTGTATTGGAACGACCCAAATTAATTATTGGACGGATTAAGACTCCTACGTGCTTCGCTTAGTCCAGAAAAATATTCGCACATCTTCGATATAGTCTTCATACTCGAAGAACTGAGGGAAGTGGGCTACACACAATGAGTCGAACTGGAATCGTTCGCGACCTTCATGCTCCTGCAAGAAGGAAATACCTTCGGCGCAAAGTCATAGTATGCGGATTTGGTGATTTATTCCAGGCGGACCTTGTTTAGATGATACCATATTCCCGAATGAATAAAAGTTTCAAGTACATGTTGACGGTCATCGATGAGTAGGTATAGCAAATTTGCTTGAGCCATACCTGTAAAATCGAAGAATGCAATCGACGTAACCAAGTCTATGAGAGACATTTTGCGTGGTGGACTTTCACCATCACAACTGCAAACGGACCTCGGCAAAGAATTCTATGTGACCTTCAAGTCTTTGATGAAGAAGTAGGGCATCAAACGCTACTCTAAATTTAGTAATGTCAAAGACTCTATTGTCAAAATGTTTAAAGAACTTTGCGCACCAAGATGTGTTGACAGTACACGGCTAAATGAAATTACAGTTGGCTTGATATCTTGCCAAAACTAGTATTTAAATTCAATTCCACTGAGCACAGTACCAGGAAAATGAAATGATCACCTCCATCGAACAGTGTTTTCCAACATGAAGAAGAAATATCCACGAAAGCGTAAAGTTAATGTCGCTGTCATTGTGCGAATCTCCAAGAAGAAAGGTATCTTTGATAAAGGTTTCACTGCGAATTGGAGTCCCGAAATTTTCCGTGTGACCCACGTTCGTGAATTGGAGCCTAGGGCCTACTACTCGAAGATTTGGATCACAAGACTATTTGTGGCGACTTCTATGCTGAAGAGATTCGGCCTAAATTGTATCCCGATATGAACTTGGTGGAGAAGATTCTCAAACGAAGAAATGGATTATCCTACGTCAAATGGTGGGGCTTCCCACTTCGCTTCAATTCATGGGCAGCAGATGCAGAAATCGAAAAATGAAAAGAATATAGTTATTTTCTTGTTTTTTGGTGTATAATTTAAGTAATATATTTTTTGTTTGTAATTTTGTTTTATTGCTCGAACCCATCACTTTTTAGTATTATTTAATTTAATTAACTTTTTTGGATTAGGCAAGGATCGAACCAATCCTTATTAATAAGTTTTTTGGTAATTTTTGGAATTATTTTCCTAGTTTCTAGCTAATAATTAAAATTTTCCAAGATAGTGGTCAATATGTCTTTATCGGCTTACTAAAGGCGTGAATTTGAGTGCATTAAGCTAATTTTAGGTCTTTCCACCATATTTATTGGAATATATATTTATTACATAACATTAATATTTCTTGAATCGATCAAGTTTCGAAACAAGGTCAGGAACCGAACGAATCAACCAGTATATTAATTACAGATTTTCTAAATTAATTTTGTAATTTTTCCCGAATCTTACAAAATAAATACAGATTTCCAAGATGGCAGCCAAATGTCAAGAAGGCGGGTGGCCTAGCAATAAATTATTACTGCAATCTAGTGGGTAAAAATTTAACTAACATGGCAATAGCGCTCTCTTGCATACGAAAAAAATTAATCGGATCTAAGATGGCGACCTCCTGCAGAGACGAAAACAAGATGGTGGACCAGCATACTAGCTGGCGATACCATTATCCTGGCATTAGTGGTGGGAGGTCAATCTGCTAGTGGCTTCCATGGAATAAGGATCCGTCACAATTTTGTTTTTGCCCTCATTGGTTTGGTACCGAGGACTCCATTATGTACGAATTTTTTTAAATCACAGTTTTATTAATTAATTTTTTGTTAAATTCATTATTTTTCCTTTTTTTTTTTAAACAGCTAAGGAATTTCAAGATAACGGACAGTTTTCAAGATTGTGGAATTTTCTATTTAATTTTTATTAATTTTAATTTTTTTCCCTATTTTATAGTATAAAAAATACAGATTTTCAAGATGGTGGCCGTAACGATAATTTTGACAACGAAGTGGTACTCGAAAACGGCAGCCATGACATGCTTATTGCCCTCGACGGCTTAGCGGCTTGGTTTTAGGAGTCTTAAACCGATTTTAGGACATTTGGTTTTATGTACGGCAAAAGTCTAATGAAGTTTTTAGAATTCCAAATTTGAGATTTTTTTCTGTTTTTTTTTCTTTTCCATTAAAGATTGAATTTTTTAATTTTCAATTTTATTTTAGATTTTTGGCAGAATTAAAAAAACTGGAAATTTTGGTGGATTTTGACACATTTTTGGTAAAGTTTTGCTAATTTTGAGTAATTTTTGTCAAATGCATCCAAATTTTGGAGGTCAAGGCCAAATTTCAAGGTCTTTCCAAATGGTCGCCGACATATCACCATGGCGGACACCAACACACACACCACATTCCTACTCCTGATATACATTCATATACTATTCCCATTTCTGACATATGTGATTAAATTTGGAAATATAAATTGGAACAGCCTTGTATATAGATATATAAATGTGTTTATGTATATATACAATTTTGTTTTGTGTTGACTATGGTTTTAGGGCTTAGGAACCGTGAAACGCAAAACTAGGTACCTAGTTATTTCTGGAAGTCACGTCATGGTAACGACGTCACTAGGTAGTCTTTCTTCGAAACACACCTAAAATGAAGGAAATAAAAATTTGAAAGGCAGGCATTAGCACGATCTAAAAACTGGCAGGAAATTTTTAAACATAAATTTTCCTTCTATTTTGTGGCATGCTTACAAACGAAACATTTATATATTTATAATTATAAAAACCCTTTTATATATATAAATTATGTACATTGAATTAAGGTACTTAATACATAGCTTTATTGCCTTTTTTGGCGTCTCAAATCTATGAATATGCGTTTTTTTAAGCCTTTTTCTTCTCTAAAAAAACATAACTTGGAATAAGAGGTGAAAAACTAGTCATTTTAACTTTGCAGCTTGAAAATATTTTCTAAAAGATATGATAATCAAATATCATTTGAAGGTTTTTTTTATTTAAATGAAGCAATTAATGTTAGTTTTAAAATGCCAGTCAGGACCTTAAAACATTTAACACGTGCCTGCATTTAAAACATGAGAATTTAAAATCCGGTCCTGGGATACATGTTGAAATCATAAATTTTTGCATTCAATAAACAACATCGACACCTCCTACAGATGATTTAACTACGGTTACATGGGGTGTAATTAAACGTTTTTTTTTCTTCTTTCTTTCAGTCTCTTTACAACGGCTAACTGAGGCCAAACTTCCATGTAAGGAATATGCAAATATACCACCTGGTGAAAGTTGTGCTGCTGTGTGTACAGGAGTCCTTAATACTGCACACGTTAATTTGTAAAAAAAAAAAAAATTAAACTTTCTCACTTTATCTTGAATGCTCTCTGCTCTTCGCAAATGCTAAAACGGCTGGGTTTTATACACAATATTGATTTTTTTGACGTGACAACGTCAAATAAATCGATGAACGACGGCTGCACGCACTAAAAAGTGTCCCGTTACACACATTGTCCCATTACGCTGTGTACCGTTACACACATTGTCCCGTTACGCTGTGTCCCGTTACGCTCATTGTACGCTTGCGCCGCATCTATCTCTCTTCCACTCGATTGGAACAACCATCGATTTGACTTTTTCGAGGCACATTAAACTTGAAACACTTCCATTCGTTTCCTACTTTTTCTATCATCGTCCTATCCTTAACAGAATAACACAGATTGGAAGAAGTTAAATAGCAAACATGTATATAAGTTATTGTTAAAATAATCTGTTCGTTAAAGTAATAAACAAATTTGAATTAATGAGTGCAAATAAAAGTAAATTTATCAATTAAATTGTAGATTTAATTTCACTCCTTCTTTGTTCAAAATCGTGATAATTCAATAAAAAAGATTCACTTTTATTCATAAAAGTATGCAATCATTTCATCATTGTTTTGTTATGACGTTGTCACGTTAAACTATAGTCCGTAAACCGTCTTTACAGACAACCAATTTTTTGACGTGACAACGTCTAATAAAGCGATGAACGCCGGCTGCACGCATGAAAAAGTGTCCCACTACGGATGTCCCACTACGGATGTGCCCTGATTGCTCATTGTACGCATGCGTGGCATCTCTCTTCCACTCGATTGGAACAACCATCGATTTGACTTTTCCATCATATTTTCGTCGTTTGAATTATTAATATTACGTATTTTAACGATCGTCCACCGATTTTCAGCACAATCGGTACGGTTATTTAAAAGTAATGTTGAATATTCAAATACATTTTGAACCAACAATGGTGTTTTACAGTTTCACATAATAATTCAAATTACACCCGGGATCTTTTGCACAATGTTTTAAAAAATATTGTAACACAGTATAAATAAGTTTGGTGTATTTGGAATGCGTATTTGTTATGAAATCGTGTTATAAAAACGAAATATTATTCCCCTACCGAGAACAAATTTTTAATTACGAGTATATATATCTGAAACTTTTAAATTTCAAAATTGGCCTCGTGGTCTTGTGGTTAGCGTGGCTTATTGCTGATCAGAAGGTTGTCGGTTCAAATCCCGGCAACTGCGAAATTATTTTTGTTCTTGTATAAATAAATACGACGTACGCAACATTTCAAAAGTAATAAATATATTTGCATTAATGAATGCAAATAAAAGTTAATTTATTATTAAATTTTACATTTTATTTCACTCCTTTGTATCCATACAAAATAGTGATAATTCAATAAAAATTATTCGATTTTATTCATAAATATATGCAGAGGTAGATTTTATCATACAAAAGATAGAAAAATAAAAAAAATCTTCCTCAAACAATATAACATTTTTAATGCCTAAATGATTTGGTTGCAAAAACCAATTACGGCTTAGTCTCAGGCCGAATATATTTCCTTTTCTTCTGGATCAATCATTTCATCAATGTTTTGTTATGACGTTGTCACGTTAAACTATCGTCCGTAAACCGACTTGACAGACAACCATTTTATTTTATTTTTTTTAATTTTCTCGTCATTATCAGTCAGAAGTGTATCTGTGTTAGTAAGGTAGTATGTTGAGCGATGATCGCTGATGCTCCTTGTGCGGTATCGCCTCTAAGCGCAAGGTTCTAAACTTTTTTTTCCTACTGACGCGCAGTCGTCTCGTCGTGCCTAGGACCACTGTGAAATCTGAGCGGTGGCCGTAACATTACATGGCGGGAAAATGAAGATAATGGTGTAATGCAGGTTCTTTATTCGCTTTCAAGAATCTGTATCGGTTGTTTTGTGCCTAAAAATTACTTTGAAAACACGCCTTTTAGCCTTTCACTCTTCTAAAAATACAGCTTCAAAATATAATCCGGAAACAAAACTACTTATCGGCCCTCAGCGAATTCTTAAATGCTTTTTTTGGACAGACCCCACTCGAATATCTAGAGTAGTTTTCAAATCGCATTGTTTTTCCTGAAGCTCTGCACACCGTATGTGTGCCCGGGTAGGCGGGGTTCTTAAGGGGTGTTTCTGTAAAGTTTAACACTATACCTGTCTTGCATTTGACGTTCCGTCACAAAATGTTCAGTGCATATTTACCAAATGTAAAAAAATAGGTGTAAGTAGTCACGCAAGTGTTTATAATTATTATAACTTGCGCGATTATTTACACCTAATATATTACACTAAGTAAATATCTGTTGAAAATATTTGTAACACAACAAATGCATGAGAGTTTTAGTGTTAAATCAACACAAAATAACTCTTAAAGAGTAATGATAAAATTAAAAGTAATCATCATGGTGTGTGAAACTCAGTCTTAAAAGATGAAAAATAAGCGGGTCTCTTGGGAAACTACAGAGCGTTAAAAAAAGATATGGAATAAAATCCGTAGAAATTGACGCTTTTCAGTTCCTATCAGTCTCTCTTAACCCTGTGTCATTAGACACCTTTTACCTTTCCGAATCAAGACGCTAGCGACCCACCTACCACTTTACTTGTACATAAACATGTGATTATATTGAACGAGTTTATTAGTTTTTTTTAGAAAATGGACTTTTTATATATGAATCTGCTTAATATATTTAAGTTGATAGTATTTCTGTAGCGAACTAATCTGAATTCCGATCATTTTCTTAGCTACTCGCTTGCCCCCGTTGTGTAGGTATTTATCGGTCTATGGAGTTTCTCATGAACAAATTAAAGACCAAAGAAAAGTAAATAAATAATCTAGGTGGTTAACATTATTAATAAGTAAGAGTTTAAAAATGATCAAATCTAAATACTATAAAAAAGGACTTGCATTCTAATGAACACACACATTTATTTGCTAAAAATATCTGCTCCATCCATACTATTTTCACAACTATATGTCTTGTTTTCGGGAAAAAATTATATGGCGTGGAATTTTAAGATTCCTGCCATATGACGGGAGGCTTATTGGAGAACTATTAAAAAATGTCGATAAACGGAGAGGGGTTAAAATAAACGCCTCGGGTGTTAAAAGTCTTAAAAGTCAAATCTTTGTTTGCCGATACTGACAAGTTGTCTTACTTAGAAGTCCATAATGTATTGTTATGAGATAAAATATATATATATTTTTTTTCATTTAAAATATCGGGGGTTGACATTTGCGATAATCGCATTGAAATTCTCCTGTATGAATACGTCGCTGGTGAAATGGATGAAAATGTTGAAGTAAATGGGGGAAATAGCAGGGAAGGCGGACGGGTGTTGGTAACAATGCGTGAGAAGGTTTGCCTGGGTCGAACGTGTTGCTGGCAGGTGCGAGCTATCCATCACGCAAGTTGTACAGCCTGCCAGTGTCGCGTGGGGAAGGCAACACAGCACTTGAATGCGATGCCATTTATCTTCAATTCTCACACAACGGAAACATAAAAAAAAAATGCGATGTGAAGGAACCGCGAGTTCATTTAACACAGAAGGGACACGTGAAATTAGGATGCTACCTGCGAGGTAAAATCTCCCTACGCGCAAGTCCAGAGGTTAAAACTGCACAGCTAGGGCCCACGTGAATTTTCTTGCGAAAAGATTTCCTAGACCATCTGTATGCTGAAACATTTATGCATTGTTTGTGTTTCGTGGTTGGCTGGGTTTAAGTCATGTCTATTCTCACCACATCAATCATATAGGCATCCAAAGCGGAAACAAACGCCTCCAGAATGGTCCGACCAAAGAGGGCAATGGCTTATCTTGATGACGGCCGCGATTACAAGGGTATTAGCACGGGCATACGTAATTGCAATCTAATGAGTAGGGGCATGCAGATTTCGCGAAAAGATTTCGAGACTGGATGAAAGTTAAAACACTGTAGCATCGTCTGTTATTTTTTTTGTGATTGGGTGAGTTTCCGAGGTACATATCGATTGTTATAACCCCAATCACAGTGATTCAGTGCGGAAGTAAACGCGTCCTGAGTGGTTCGGTCAAATAAGGCAACTAATTCTCTCGCAGACGGCCAACAATCACAAGGAAGAAACCACAGTTACGAGTATACCTTGTTGCAGTCTAATATGCATTCATGTCAACAAAGGATGTTACCCTGTTTCCGACCGACGAGCACTTTAAAAAAAAAGGCTCACTTGTGTATAGGCAAGTTGATTCTAGCTTCGAGTGGAATGAGACCGCGAAATAATCGTGCTTCTTGTGGTGGTTAAGAACAAGTAACATTAGCGGGTGCAATGGTTATCAAAAGAACTCGGACTATTTTTCATCTGTTTATTGCTGCAATGTTCCAAACTGCCGTAAATTTATGGTCATTCAACTAAGAAAGCGCCTTAAATTAAACGAAGATTTCTCCGTAGTTTTATAAATCTTGGATCTTTCGAAGAAAGGAACCTGAATTCCATTTACCGAGTTCTGTCTTTCATTACAAATAAGGCAAACAGAAAAAGAGGGTTAAGAGTGAGTGGACATAGCAAGTATTTAAAGGTTGTTATAAATATTCCGATATTTTATTCTTGTAACTTCATATTTACAAAAAAAAGGACTCAGTTTCTGTTAACTTACGAAGATATTAGACCTGCGAAGATCAAATGATAATTAGCAACCAGAATCTCATGTGAAATTTTAGAACTGTGGAATTATATGGTAGCCAAATCTTCGTTGAGTAGTTATGCGCGTGCCTATGAAGGTTTCTGAGTTAGTACAACTATTTTACAATAGGTAGCGCACGAATAGTTTCAAAAAATGTGCGTATTTCATATCGTTTTGAGGCTGTTCGTGTGTTTTCAGTGTATGGGTTCACACACGTTAAAGAATTGAAATGAGTTAAATTGAAACAGCAATTATTAGCAGATTTTAATTGTATAAAATGCAAACATATCTCTCAAGAATCCGCGAAATAAAGGGATCACAAATGGAAAATGTAAACTAGTACAAACAAATCACTGAGTATAAACTGGCAACCGCACAGGTTCAACCATGATAAAAAGATTGCCATTTTTACTTGTGCTTAATAAATCAAGCACCCGCCATTCATCCCCCGTGAGAATTCTCTTGAGAACATTTCGACACCTCGCCTTCGTACCGGGCCAACAGGTCACGATAAAACTTTCTTCCACTGCACGTTTTTGAAATTGCAACCGCGGTACCCGACGTGCACACACCTTGTGATACCTCAGCAGCTGGTTACGATAAATTAAACACTTTCTTGGGGAATTTTTCAGTTACTGTGGCGATCTGGCGCATTGTTTCGGCGGTTAGCGCGGTTAGTTTAGAAGCTCGTCATCTGATGAGGTACGGGGTTGTCCATTACGGGGTTGATCAGGCACACTAGATGCTGCCAGATTTGCTTTTTTTTATCTTACTGGCTCACTGTCTCATCGTGCTTAGATAGACTCCCAACCCTCAACTGTCAGAAACTCAATGCCACCTTGCTGCTCGAACCTCGTGTCTTCGTGGGCCACTATTTTATTCCGTTCGTAACAGACGAGAGACTCCTTGGAGGAAAGGAAATCAGAGCGTTGCATAGAGGACACATGTGTCTATCAGTCACCAAAAAAAATTTTAAAAATCTGGTAAAGAATAATAAAAAAAGCCATGGAGATATTTCTTTCCACTCTAGCGTCGTATCCCTGCACCGAGTGTACCGATCAAGAGAGAAAGGCCAAAAGAAAATTTTTCAAAAGGGTTTTTAATTATACATTAACAAAACTTTAGCACCAGAAACATAATTATCAATATGCAGAACATGCTATACTTTTGTTCATAACAGTTCCATATGTTGCAGCAACAGTTAGATGTATAGTACTACCTTTAAACCACCTAATAGTTGACACTTGACACTCTTAAAAGGGTTGTGGGTACAAGAGTTTCGCTTTTATGGGCATATATTATTCTAGGCTTTATTATTATCTTGCCTGCCGTTTCGAGGTCAACGATGAGAGATGAGAAGAGCTCGGTGGTGAGTGGAACACTCGGGCAGAGATGAATTTTCCCCATCTGGAGCAGAGAATAAGGTGAGTTGTGACAAAGAATGAGAATGGAAAGATATTTTGCAGAATAAAATTAAAATGTAACCACCACAGAATAAAAAAAATATTAAAATGACTTGAGTGATAAAATAAATACGTTTGATAAAATATTAAGTAAATCAAATTAAAAAATAAAAATTCAGATGAATAAAATTAATAATATATTGGTAGGGACAGGAAAAATTCGCGGGTTCATTGACCTGTAGGATGAACTCCATAGTTCTACGTACACTCGGTCAAATGCCACCCACTCATTGGCTGCTGGCTTGTGAGACGTTCCAGCGTAGCAGCCTGTGATTCGATAAAGCTTTGGTTGGGTGTTTCTCATTGGCCCAGAGTCATCCATATGAGCTGTGAACCAATAGCAGAGGAAGCACTGAGGTATAACGATTTGTATTTAAGCCTATCGCGAAATGAATTCGCGAATTTTTCCTGTCTCTATATATTGGGAATAATAATAAGGTAAATTTTACTAATGAAAATCAATATATGACCAAAGTTTATTCTAATTAATTAATTTACATTATTTATTAAATAATAATTTTATAAGTTATAATGCATATAAATTGTACATACAGGAAAATAACGTTACAAACACCACCGATTAAAATGGCCAGGAGACTTCTTCCTTCCTCAGACACTCCTTGTCAGCGAAGATCAACCTGACATAGTTTTACATACGGGAGCATAACCTTAATTAAATAAATAAATTTAAAAATTCACTGTAAAAAAAATATAAAAACTATTTCTATCACTAACATTCACAATAAAAAAATATGTTTTTTTAATGATATGGACCAGCATTCAATGCCAATCCCTAAAGTATAAGATTTAATAAATAGCACATATATAATTTTTATTTGTATGAAGCGTTTTTTTTTTCATTCTGTGAAGATATCGTTGCATTGTGCACGTGCATCGTAAAAATTCACTCTTATCATTTTTTCATAACGCGCCTAAAGAAATATTAATTTAAAGAAATCTATGCTGTAGTCATGTCCATAAAGTTACTGGTTTTCGCAAGGGAGGCCTCCGAAATGGTCGCTATTAACCAAGGCTTCATAAACATAATCATGGGGGAAAAAAACTATGCGTCCCACGTCCACCTGCTTAGGCAATTAAGCGTTATGCCAATACCTCAAACTCCCCTTACCCTCTATCCCCCTTCCCTGACCAACCTTATGTTGTTTATGGCGTACGTGATATTGACTGGAAGAAAGACGCCGCTTCGATGAATAATAATGAACTTGGTGTTAAATCAAATGCTTAGTTAATAAAAAAGTTTATTAAAAAACTCCACGAGTCCTCGACCCATTCGTTTAGAAGTCTGAAAAAAAAAACGCAGGAGGATTGGGGATGGGGAACATCACAGAGGTGGTACAAAATCGCTTTCATGCAATGGGCTCGTGGGAGTTCTACAAGGACAGTTTCGGTCCCCCCAAAGTTATTGAAAATTCGTCAAAATATCAGTTAAAGGAGTATGTATGCTACTGTGTGAGAAGGCTCGTCGCCTACAGCTTTTACAGTAGGCCCACATGTGTGTGCGTGTGTGTGTGTTAGTGACAATCGCAATGTTAATTTTTGACGTGACGTCTAATAAGTCGATTAACGCAGGCTGCACGCACGAAAAAGTGTCCCGTTACGCACATAGTCCCGTTACGCTCATTGTACGCTTGTGCCGCATCTATCTCTCTTCCACTCGATTGGAACAACCATCGATTTGACTTTTTCGAGGCACATTAAACTTGAAACACTCCCATTCGTTTCCTACTTTTCCTATCATCGACCTATCCTAAGCAGAATAACACAGATAGGAAGAAGTTAAATAGCAAACATGTATAAAAGTTATAGTTAAAATAATCTCTTCGTTAAAGTAATAAACATATTTGAATTAATGAGTGCAAATAAAAGTAAATTTATCAATTAAATTGTAGAATACATTTCACTTTTTCTTTGTATCCATACAAAATAGTGATAATTCAATAAAGATGATTCAATTTTATTCATAAAAGTATGCAATCATTTCATCAATGTTTTTGTTATGACTTTGTCACGTTAAACTATCGTCCGCAACCCAACTTTACATACAACCAATATTTCTTCAAAATTCCATACCACCGCCGAGCATAATTCTTGTATCCGCCGCTGCGCAAGGAGCTTAGCCGGGTTCTTCACGCCATGTCGGGTCGAGACTTGTGAAGAAGCCAGAGCGGCCAGCCGCCCCTTTGCCGAACCGAACGAAATGAGAGTTGATTGAGCAGCGCGAGATTATCTCCTGCGTGACTAACGTTAATGACGCAGGCAGCGCGCGTTGCCCGGGGCTGAGATGCGATTGGAACTGCTACCTGTTGTCATGACCGGGAGAAAAGAAAATGAGAAAAATAAAATTAAACAGATTGAGATAATGCTTTTTTGAAGTTCTTCCCCCCCCCCCCCCCTATCCCTCCTCCTCATGGACCAATTCGTGCTCCGCGCGTAACGCCGTTGCGTCTGAAACGTGAACAATTGCATGGCCTAAAGTGATTCGTAGCTTCTTTATGAGACTGGAGTAGTTCGTTTTCACGCCGCCCCTCACGCGTCGCGCCTCATTACTGGCCAGGCCACATATTACCTGTGAGTTAAAGCTATTCTGCAGCGGATAATTAATTTTCAAATACTCTTCGCACCAAACAAACTACTTCTTGTAGCCTATCAGTTTTAAATTGAAAAAAAAAAAGAAATGATTTGTGTCACAAAGTCTAACAATTTATTTATATAATCTTCACCAGTTTCAAAAGACTTTTCTGCCTAGTCCAAAGAAATTTAAAAAAAAACACCCTCATTTAATTTTATTCTGGAATTCTCAGAGCGTTTACTTTCCGGATGGTTATTAGGTAGCTACTATCGAAACAGTGACAATATATTATATAGGGTTTCGTTATTTTGAAACAAAACTGGTAATCGTTAGTTTAAAGCGCATCTTAACTACATCATTTTTTTTTTGGAAATGACTATGTCGACGTTTACGTTAACGTTGCATACCCAAACCAAAGAATACGATTATATGTAGTGTAAGGAAGATGATTATATTTTGTGCTGCTACCATGAAAATTATTCCGTATGGGGTAATTGTTACACTTGACTGATGTTAAGAAATTAATTTTGTTTTCTACTTATTTTTTAATTTTTAATTTATCTTTTTATAATATAATGCAGATATAATGAGACTGTCAAGAATAATGAAGTGTTAGTAAATTATGTATATTTTTATATTGGAATTCACTACAGTATTTAAAATCCTTATCAGTTAATCAACTGAGAATTGCTTTCATTTAATTTCTGTAATACCATATAATTATTAAGGCTTAATTCTTTGTCAAGTAACTGCATGGAAACTTTACATTCATGAAGGCCACTAAATAAGCGATTTTTTTTATTGCGATAAAGGAGATTTAATCCATACCATTAATTCTAATACCGTTGTTTGTAGAGTAAGTAATTGACAGCTGAGCTAATGAGGTCGATAGTGTACGGTTCATAAATAAATAAATAAATAATTGTTATTTTTTGTTGAGGATGGATTTCATGAGATAAATAAAAATAAAATTTATTTTTCTTGTTTCAAACACTTTATTCTACTTTTAGAAGATCTTATTTATTTGAGTAATTTATTACAAAAATTGTGTAGGTTAAAGGGGTAATTAATTATTTTTACGTTTTTGATAAAAATATTAGTTTATTTTTATTTGTTGTATTAATTTTATTTCAAGCATTCACAACGTAGCGGTAAACACTTTAAAGATGGCCGCCTCACAAAAATTAAACTATGAAACATTTATTTTAAAACGAAGGTTTCTTAAATTTTAAGGTCAAATCATTGATGGACAGATAATTGAGATATTTCTGATTAAAGCCGTGCAACCAAATAAAGTGCGGGAGGATTTGGTATTACTTTAGATCTCCCACATACCAATCCTACTCCCCCAGAACCGGCTGAAACTCACTACTTACATTAGCCAGATGTTTCGACAAAGTTATTCGTTTAAAGGATTGTATTATGATCGATTTATAATACGATTCAGTTCAACTAAGCAATATTTCGAGACATGTTTAGTTTTTTTGGATGAAATATTCATTGTTGGTGACACCTAGCATTTTAAATATTTGGTAACATAAATTTATCATCTGTGACTAAAGCTAAAAAGCGTGTATTGCGTAATAATTGTTGATAATATTTACGGGTTTTGGTCTCCAGGTAAAGACTCCAACAATGGAATACGATTCGGCCACGAAAACGTCAAACATCAGCGAATACAAACAAAAAATCAAGTCCAGCAACTTTTTTTTTGTTGTAAATAGGCCCTTAAATTTTAGTCACAAGTATGTTTCTTCCACGCCGCTGATTGCGTGCGCACTTTAAGAAATGTTTGTTTGCCTCAACAATATGTATTTAATTTTATACGGACAAATAATTACATTAATTACAAATTGATTAAAACAAATATTTTGTAGAAGGAGTGATTTGTTTTGACCCAACAAAATGAAACTGAAAAATCAACAATATTATATTTTCCTATGGGTACAAAATAAATTTTGTTACACATAAATGTTTGGTCTGCTAAAACTTTGGTTACATTAAGTATATATTTGTTCCGCCAAGCGCAAACAAATTTTTGTTTGTCTCAAACAAAACTTTTTTATTGTCTACGTCCATACGTAGTCTATGTTGCTTTTGTGACCTGAATGAGGCGGTACGCTGGGTGCAAACCTGCAGTTCATTGGGATGAAAGTCACGCCCGAACAGTTCCGGAGTTATCCGAAGTTTTCCGATCTCTCGTGATACATAACACCCTAACCAACAATTTAATTTCTGTTACGATAATTTAACATAACCTACCCTTCCGAAAATATATCATTTGTTGTACTGACTGACCGAACTTAACCTAAACTTTTACTTCGATAAACTTCAGAACTGTTCGAGTTGTGGTTGTGGCTTTCGTCCTTGTGAACCAGAGATTAGAGAAAGTTACAGATGGAGCATAAACCCAGTTTGTAGGTATCTCTGCTGAAGCCAGGGGACGTAAGGGGGAAGCAGGTCGCCGCCATATTGTGACATGAAGAAAATCGCATTTTCTCATAAGTAATGAATGTATGGTGGTGGAAAAGTGCATGAATATTAAACAAATAAAGTCTGTTCACTCGAGAAAAATGATTGTGTACAAGAGTATGTAGTAAACTGCATTTCTGTATACTATATAAACAAATGGCCGCCATCTTCTTAAGTGAACAAACTGGCCACGATGATCAGAGCTTATGCTCCATCTGTAACTTTCTCTAATCTATGTTGTGAACTGTACGCTATACGACGCTGCAACGTAGAAGAAGAAGAAGAAGAAGAAGAAGAAGAAGAAAAAGAGAAGGTAAATAAACATTAGCGCCAACTGTGGCGCGAGAAATCTAAAAGTCGGACGACGCGCGTGCCGACAGCTGGCGCCGCGCAAACAAGCGGGGTTATTCCAGAGGCGGGTGGCAGCACTGCTGAAGTGTTTGCTAAGCAGGGTGGAGCACACACGCCAAGCAGGTCGCTGGGGAAACTGGGCTGGCTCCACTCCTGGCTGGCTGCCCGCGGCCGTTCCCACAGCTCATCTCTTTCTCTGAGGACTGGACTCAGTCTGGCATCTTGGGCAATAGCGTCTTTAGAGGCCCGCCTGTTGTGTCAGCGGGACGGGACATGTCAGGAGCCAGTTACCACTCGAGAGGACTACGTGAACTTGAATGATCAGGGACCATTCTACATTGATAGGGTCATGTATATTTCACGAGATTAGTTTTAAGTTAAAACACTGTAGCATCGTCTGTGTTTCGTGATTGGGTGAATTTCTTTCAGGCGCATGTCGATTGTTACAACACCAATCACAGCAATTCAGTGGGGAAGCAAACGCGTCCAGAGTGGCTCGGTCGAATAAGGCAACGACTTCTCTCGCAGATGGCCGCCAATCACGAGGGAGAAACCACTGGTGCGGGTATACCTTGTTGCAGTCTAATAGGCGTTAAGATTTATACGCGAAAAATGTCTGTCCCTATACTTTGACTACTCGCTGATAAAATTTAAATGCAGCGTATTCTATATAAAACTCACAGTTACTGAAAAGTTTAAAAAAAAGTAGTAAAATAATCATTTCAAATTCCATATTATTAGTCTATACTTACACACGTCGTTTAAGAAACACAGATTGACACACGTACTATTTCAAATGAAAATGATATAATTATTCACTGTATAACACGGTATTTTTGCTTCTTGCTAATTAATTTTTCCTAACCTAAATTAAAACTAAGTGTATTCTGGAGGGGTCTGGGTTAGGGAAATACTCAAAGTGCGTCTCAGGTCGGAGCCTATACGCTCTAATCATGCAGGGTTTAAGCCATGCGAGAGAGGGAGCATGCATCATGTGCTAGGAGGGGGATTGGCCAGCCATGGCAGCGATTGGTGCCATGACTAACTCCCTTCACTGGCTATTCTAGACTATAGTTAAGTTGGGCCCAGGTAAAACCTGCATAGACATAGGGAAAACCCTGGGCTCTGACATGCGGGATGCAAAATTTCATGCATTAATATCAAGCAGGAAGCTTACGGGAGACAGAAGGATGTATCTGGAAGAAGAGTTGGACAGAGTAGAAAGGAGTCTACCATGCGGGGGGTTGGGGGCTTGCACATTGCTGTGCGCATTGGTTTGGGTGGCACTGGTTGTTTTGGGGGCGACTTTAGTCGTTTCCCGCCAGGCTGCCAGCCAGCCAAGTTACTTGAAAGAACATAATTATAATTATATGACCTTCTTGCTACCTGTCCAAAAGAAGAAAGAGTCAGTAATGAGTGGTATAGTGAGTGCTTCTAGCGTGGTTTCGCCTCTGATCACAAAGCTCTGAACTGGCGCGAAGTCTGTCTTCTCGTGTATGCGGCGACTAAGAAATTCGAGCGGGGACCATAACGTTTCATGGAGGGATGAGGATAAAGGAGTGATGCAAGTTTCTTGAGTGCTTTCAAAAATCTGTACCGTGTGTGTCCATAATACCCATAATCATAGTCAACTCAAAAGTTTTTATAAAAATACATAATTTTCACGTTTTTATGGACACGATAACTACCGTAATTTTGCACAAATCACTTCATAACTCTTACATAAAATATAATAATGAAAAATCTCGATCAAGTTGATATAATCAACCATAGCTACAATGGGTTGGAAAAACAGGGTTTGGAGGACAAAACAAATCATAACTCCCTTAATATACAAACCATAGAATTCGTTAGAAGTGTTTGTACATCTTTGCTTTTTACCTAAAACTTTTAAGACACAATTTTATAAAAGACGAACCATCGGTGTAATGGGTTGAAAAGACAGAGGTATAATTTTAAAAAAATTTCAAAACTATTTACATTTTTAAATCCGTTCTTATTTGTTGTAAAACTTTAAAATATCTTCTGAAATAACTTCTTATAAAATTCCTTTTTATGACCAACTATTACAGCAAAGGGTGGAAAAACAGATGTTGAAGAACAAATAATCATAACTTCATTAGTAGACACAGGATTAAATCTGTTAAAATTATTTGAAAACCTTATGAATATTATCGAAAACGTTTGTATGAAACTAGTTTTGATACACGCAACCTTTGCTGCAAAGGGTGAAATAAACATGGGTTCATGGAGAAAATAATCCACAACTCCCCTAGTAAGTACAACATGAAATCCGTTCAAATTGTTTGAAAACCTTATAGTCTTTATCTAAAACTTTTGTCTGAAACAATTTTTGATAAGACAAACAAATTCTGCAAAGGGTGGCAAACAATCAGGGGTAAAAATTTGAAAAAAAAAAAACACATTACTTCCGCACAATGAACACTATTAAATTTATTATTATTTACTCTAAAACCTTAAAATGATTTGTCCAACTTTCGTCTTTAAAAAAATTAACGACCAACCATTAATGAAAAAAGGGGGGAATAGGGTTTAAAAAAAAAACAAAAGTTTTCGTAACTCCCTTGGTAGGTACACTATAAAATCCGTTCAAATGGTATGCAAATATTATTATTGGTATTAAACGTTTGTCTGAAACAATATTTGATACAACCAAGATTTCCTGCAAAGGTTGGAAAAACAAAAGTTAAAGGACAAAAAAATCACAACTCCCTTATTACGTAAACTATAACATCTAAATATTCAATTATAAATCTTCTAAAATTTATCTAAAACATATATCTCAAACAATTTTCAATAATACGGACCATCGCTGCAAGGAATTGAGAAAATCAGGGGTTACAATAAAGAAATTTAAAAAAATCGTATCATGTACACTATTAATTACGTTAATATTTAATTTAAACTTTCTAAATATTATTTAGAACTTTTATTATAAATAAAACATTTATGTAAGCATCCATTACTGCAAGGAGTGTAAATAGCAAGGGTTTTATTGACAAAAAAAATAGTGAGAGTATCTTTCAGTACTCGCCAATGATGTGTAACATCTGACCTCGGTAACTAGCAAATTCATGTGTTCTCATTTTGCAAACATGACACAACGAAGAAACTAAGTCACGAAATTTAACATATAATTCTTTAAAATAATGCTGAGCGTAATAAATATACGCAAATCGTGTTTTGAACTACATCTCTGGACGCAAATCACACATAATTTCCGCACCTGCCGCTAGAATTCGCTGCCAGAGCAGCTATAAACTATATAATAAAACGGCTCCGACAAAAGCAAAAAAAAAAATTGAAAAAAAAAAATACTAAACTCTGCATTTGTATCTTATTTTCGACAAGGAATTTTACTGAAATACTGACCATCTTGTTAAAATCCATTAAAAATTTAATATTTTTAAATTACAATTGTCTTTTTGGACTTGAGTTTGAGCCATCCGCAACAGATGGCAGCACCGTGGTTGTTACACATTCCCGTTCCTTCGACTTCCGTCGCATTCACGAAATTACTCCCACCAAATACCATATAAGTTACTGAGAGCTTAGATGTTACACATCAAAAAATTCATGATGTTATTTAGTAGGTGTACTATCAAATCCGTTTTTATTTTTTGTAAAATTCCTAAGCACAACTAAAACATTCTGCTGGAACAATATTTAATGAGACGTACCTACTATTACCGTAAAAACAGAAGTTTAAATGAAAAAGAAAATTCAAAACATCCTTACTATCAACCTAATTAAATGTTTGTTAAAACAACTTAATATTATCTTAATCCCTGGTCCAGAGCAAATTGTATATGAAAAATAGTGTTTAAAGTCAAAAATTCAATAACTACCTAAGTAGGCATAATATGAGATTCGTTTTATGCTCTTCAATGCTGGATGCATAGCGTTTAAACCACTGGGAAAAAATTTCGCTACATGGAATACGAGGAAATGTTTAATCGATCATTTTGGAATATTCCAGAACATTAAGGATGTTATGTACAGTAGTTTTTAAAGTGTTCCAGACTTTTATAGAAGTTTCCAGAACATTGCCAGGAACGCTTGTAGGGTGCGCCGAAAGGGATTTTTATATTTCTCTCAGCAAATACCTGTTGAAAATATTAGATACATAACAACAATTGCAAGGGAATATTAAGCTAAAATTTAATTTTAGCTCTTAAATCATAGAAATGACAAGAAAATGAACAATTCGACATGAAGTGGGAAACCGAGCTCTAAGAGACCTGCCTAGTCAGGGGTGTGTTTGTTAATGACGCGGGATGATAAGTGCGACGCTCGCTGGTTCTTTCAATGAGGTATCGCCTCTAAGCGCAAGGCTACATGCACTCGTCGTGCACAGGGCAGCTATTAGATTTGAGCGGAGAAATGAAATGCAAGTTCCTCGAGTGCGTTCAAAAAATCTGTACCGGGTGTTTCATTCCCAAACATTATTCTGAAAACACACTTTTCTAACTTTTTTTTTCTTTTCTAAAAAAAACCAGAGAATCTCATCCGCCCAAGCCAATTCATATGAGTTTTATATTATATATTATATATATATTTATATATATATGCAGACTACTAGTAGAATATGTTGGGCATTTTCTAAACGGCGTGGTTTACTGTGTAGCTGTGCCCCCCGCAGCATGCCCCCAGCTCGCTGTCTCGTCAGCGGGAGCGCGACCCAGTTAGTGCTCGGCGCGGCACCTCCCCTCCCCGCCGACTGCCGGGTGTTGGCGTCAAATGGCGAGGCGAACGGGCCGGGGGCGACCTCCCCGCGGGGCGAGCCGAACGCGAGGGCCCGAGAAGTTCCAGCGGGGCCCGCTCCGGGGCCCGTTAGCGCGAGGGAAGCCTTCTTTTCACAGACGAGAGAGCCAAACGTCCAATCGTGCATCTTCGTGTTTTTTTTTTTTTTTTTTTTTGGTTCGTTGTAAATAAATATGGCGGTGTTGATGAAAGGATACTAATGGTCAATTAGGTTAGGTTATCTGCATTATGAATACTTAAAAACATTGTGGACGGTTGATTTGGTTAGGATAGCTACATTAAAGATACGAGAAAAAAAGCATGAACTTCGGGGAACTTCGGGTTTTGGCTCTCTCGTCTGTGAAAAGAAGGCTTCCCACCGCGCGAGCCCCAAGGTCCCTGCCCGCTGCTTCCCGCTGACTCCCGGTCACTCGACTTGCAGCTCGGCATGGCGACCCCGTCCTTCGTTTAGGAATGTCTGCGCTTTCTTCCTCTTCGCTTAGAGTGAACATATTCGTCCTTCGTCTCGGGTTATTTTAATCATATGTAAGTAATAGGGACCAGAAAAATTCGCTAATTCAATGACCTACAGGATGGACTCCAACGTCCTCTATGCACTCGGACAAATTACTTCTGCTCATTGACTACTGATTCGTGACAACTATTAACTAGAATGATTTTGATTCGATACTTCTTTCGTTGAGGATTATTCATTGGCTCCGAGTCCTTCAGACAACCTGTGGTCCAATCACTGAAGCAGCAAATGTTTAAACACATTTGGATTCTAGCATATCGCGAAATGAAACCTCGAATTTTTCCGGTCTCTAGTAAGTAAATTCGTTCATTTGTGGGTTTTTTAATACTATTTTTCCCTGTTCTCCTGTGCTCGTGTATTGTTGTTGTATGTGCCACGGTGTCCTTTTATGGACTGTGAGAAGAGACTAGAGAATAACGTCTCGTATCGCAGCTTGTTAATTTTTATATTGTAAATTATATGTATCTGGGGTACTAATGTTTTTTTTTTTGTATTTTTGGCATATGCCATCTGTACTACTCTTCAGTTGATTAAACGGAATTAGTTAAACCAAAACGAGGCCCAAGGTCGCTGTCCGTCGCGGGACGCCTGGTGATCGTCCCGTCACGCGCCAGAACCATCCCAACTACACATGCGTAGGATCTGGAAAATTTCGTGGTTTCAATGACCTCTAGGATGGACTCCACGATATTCTTCATAGTCGGGCAAATGCCAACTGCTCATTGGCTAGTGGCTTGTGAGACCCTTCAAATGGGATGCTTCCGATACGAAACATTTTTGGGTGAAGATTTTTTTCAATGGCTCAAAGTCCTTCAGATAAACTGTGAGCCGATCAGCAATATGAAGGTACATGTGTTTGGATTTTAGCATAACGCGAAATGAATCTGCGAATTTTTCCGATCTCTACACATGCGGCATTATTCTGAGAGAGGCTGGAACTCATGCTGCCATTCATTTTAACTGCGTACCCATCGGACATACACGAGGTGAGAACAAAAAAGAAATAAGGTGAATAATTTCATTACGAACAAAGTAATAAGTAGAGACCTGCAAAATTCGCGGATTCATTCGGTGATAGGCTAGAATTCAAACACATATACCTCTTAGATAATTTTGCTATCGGCTTACTGTTCATCTGGACGAATCTCAACCAGTTATAAACCCTCAACCAAAGAAGGATCGAATCACAGACAAACCAGCTGAGACGACTTACAAGTCGGCAGTCAATGAACTTGCGTTATTTCCCCGAGTGCACAGGGGTATGTGCAGTCTATCCTGAAGGCCATCGAAACCGCGAATTTTGCAGGTCTCTAGTAATAAGTAGGGACCGGAAAAATTCGCAGGTTCAATGCCCTGTAGGATGAACGCCATAGTTATATGTACACTCGGTCAAATGTCACCCACTCATTGGTTGCTGTCTTGTGAGACGTCCCAGCGTAGCAGCCTGTGATTCGATAAATCTTTGGTTTGGTGTTTCTAATTGGCCCAGAGTCATCCAGGTGAGTTGCGAGCTAATAGCAGAGGCAGCACTGAGGTATAACTATTTGTATTTTAGCCTATCGCGAAATGAATTCGCGAATTTTTCCGGTCTCTTGTAATAAGTATAAATGAAATTTTAAACCAAGCGCCTTCACAAGTACTAGAGTAGGGTGGGGCTATTTGAATAATTTCAACTTTTGACTCAAATTGCAAGACTTCTATTTAATTATTTTTAGCTAGGCACTGAAATTACAGTGCTTCTATGGGTTCTTAACAAGAAAATACAATATAAGATTTGAAAAATGCCATATAACTTTAAACACACCACAAAACAGATTGCCACGTAAATAATGCACTTTTCTGAAAAGAAGGGGTAAATCGGATCAGGAAATGGGGCTAATTGGATCAGAATTTCCCCCCTTAAAACGTATATAATATTAAAATATAAATGGTTACAGAAATTTAAAATGAAATTTAAATATTTACACAACTGTCAAAAGGGATTTAAACACTCATGATCATACAATTATGAATTTCTTATGTGTACGTTAATCACATTTTCCACACTTAAATTGTTTTTGTCCACTAGCTCCTACGCAGTGTTCATGATACCAAATGTTGCACTCTTGACATTGTACCCACTCTCCCTTCTTCTGAGATTTGGTGTCATAATACCGACTCCACAGAAACCACATGGTGTGTTTTCTTCGTCTTCTGAAAATGGGACATCACTTGAGTCACTGGAATCATTACAGATTTTCCTCACATATTTTTTAACTTTTTCTTGACATGTAGCTGGTGCTTCTGATGTTCGTGATTTTCTTTTATTTATTTTTTCTTCCAACAACAGTTTTCTCTTTGCTCCTTCCTTCCTTTCCTTCATATTTTCGGGTGATGTTAGATGAAGAAGTATTCTTTTTGTTGTTAATTTTTCTCTTCTTTCGCGCCATTTCAACTGGAGATGGCAAAACTTCTGAAAATTTGATTTCAGAGCAAGTCAATTGGTGAGATTGTACGTTTATACTGGAAGGAATGGGTGTTTCATTTGAAGGGCCTGCTGTTGTGTGGAACGGTCCTGGATTGGAGGATGAAGGAGTTTCATTTTGTTCAGGGCCAAAAGTTTCTGAAGGTAGGAACTTGTGGTCAGGTATTCGGTTAGGATTGTAAGGATACAGTCCAGTGCACTCAAATCCTTTAACTGCATAGCCTACAGTGGCAACCTTCCTCCAGGCATTATTAAAAATACCACCAAAAACAAATCGATACTGTGGGATTGGTGTGAATGAAGGAAGTAGCTTCTTGGTGATAAAATGTCTTCAAAGGCTTGAAGAAAGTTCTGTCGAGTGGTTGTAGTATATGAGTGGTGTGAGGTGGTAGGCAAAGAAGCTCAATTTGATGTTCTGTGCAAAAATTTAGACACCCGATAGAATGGTGGGAGATGTGGCCATATAGAATAAGCAAACATTTTCCTTTGACACGATTGTTTTCAAAATGTTCAAGCCAGGCGATGAACAGATCTTCATTGATGTACCCTGATTCAGACATAGTAACCTGGGTACCTGGTGGAAAGCCTTGTTTGTATTCTTCACGCATCCTTTGTCCTTTAAAGATTACAATCGGAGGAATGAAAGCCCCGCTGGCACTACAGCATGCAACCACAGTAACATTCTCGCCTCTTTCCAAACTTGTCAGTGAAGTTACTTCTCTTTTGCCCTTTTCACTGATTATTTTAGCTGGTTTGTTGTTCATAGGGAAACCACTTTCATCAATATTGTAAATTGATTGAGGCTGGGCCTGAAACCCATTACTGGTTTGAACTTCTTTCAACAATTGATAAAAAATGACAACTGCCTGCTTATTCATTCCCATTGCTCATGCTTTTGATAGATCTTAGGGCAATGCTATCTTTGTGGCGAATCGTTGTGTGCTATCTTTGTATGAATCCCATAAACCAGTCTTTACCGGCTATGTTTACTTCGTCACTCCAAGGAACAGTAATGTTATTAATTTTTGAAAATTGGAAAACTGCTTTGCGCACATAGATTGGGGTGAGGCCAAAACCATGATTACTCAAAGATTTCAATCTCTCAACAAGATCCCTTTCTTGTACATCTGAAAGAATTGTTGCATGTCCAATAGCCTTGGGTCTGATGTGGGTAATTTCTTCGCCCCTGGCAGCTTTCTTACCAGTAGTATAGGAATGACGGTCCTGAAACAGGCTTCAGGCTGTGGTGCTGTGTGTCCTTTCCGCCATCTTGGATTGTGACGTCACGGCGGCCATCTTGGATGCAACGTAACGGGACACAGCGTAACGGGACATAACGTAACGGGACAAGTAGATCACGGCAGCCATCTTGGATCCGCCATCTTGGATCCGCCATTTTGGATGACGTCATTTTGTTTTCTCGAACTTTCCGCCATTTTGAATTATGACGTCACCGTTGCAATTTTCGTTACGTCCGCCATCTTTAACTTTTTTATTTATTAACCGATTTTAATGAAATTTTTTTTAAAATTTATAACAAAATTTAAATAATATAATTTTAATAAAATATTTATAAAAATTGGACTTTTTAGACACGGAGTTCGGAGTCCTCGGTTCGAACCCGACGAGGTCAAAAAATTAAAAATGGCGACCGATCCTTCCCCCTGTGGTGGCTGCTGACAGACTGCCCCCCACCACTTTTTTCAAAGCATATATATCGACAGTGAGCATGACGTCATGTCCGCCATCTTGTCTTCGATGTTGGAAACCATCATCATTGTATCGGCGGCGAGAGTGCGCGCTGACGCCTAGTTAGTTTGATTCTTACCCGCTAGAGTGCAGTAATCATTTATTACTGTGACACCCGCCATCTTGAAATTTGGCCGCCATCTTGAACATCCGTAATTTTAATGCTAGAGATTCGGGAAAAAGTTCAAAATCCATTAAATAAATTTGTAATCTATATACTGATTGATTAGATCGACTAAGGTCCTTGGTTTGATCCCTGGCCGATACAAAACAACTTTAATTTAAAAAATACCACAAAAGTGACAGGATTGAGAAAATAAAAAACACCGCAAGTACTTTTAAATACTTTTATTACATAAATTCAATACACTACTACAAGTACAAAAAATAATACACAGACATAGAACTAAAGTCTTGTGGATTTCTCGATTCAAACAGTCTTCTTATTGTATGGACTAAGTCCTTTACATGTTCGTAAATGTCTATTCAGTCTATCAGGTCGACATATTGGTACACTACAATTTTCACACAAAACCGAATTATCGACTTCATTAAAAGGACAGTGATATATTTCATGTTGTTTAGCACTTCGAATAGTTGTAAATGTTTTGTTACAAAATATACAGCTTGATTCTGATGAATGTACAGCCAGTCTATTACAATTCCTGAGGTGTCGTTTTAATCTTCCATAGTGTATAAACTTGCTTAAACACCTGTTGCACTGATATTTAATACGTTCAGAGTTATTATTACAATTGTGTATTACATAATCACGTAATTTCAAGTTTTTGATCTTCTCACAGTACGTACAGTTGGGCGATGGAACACCGTTGGATGCTCCTTCCTTTATCAATAACACTGGAACTGTTGTCAACCATTGTAACACTGCTGTCATGTTAACTTCGGAAGCCTTTGAGTTCTGCTCTGCAGAAGATGTTGCACGCGACGAAATCTCCTGCTGTGCTGAGAGAGCAGGTGTAGCTGTAGACGACGTAGTCATCGTGGTCTGCACTGATGATGGTAGACCTTCGATCCAGGTCGGTGTTGATACTGGTAAAGACGCCATCGAGGTCTCAAGAACAGCTAGTTTTTTGGTCTATTATTCAAGTCTAACTACCCGATGCGTTCATCACCGCAGCCAGAGTCAGACTAAAGTTCATATCACCAGGGTCTCACTTATATGTTCTCATCAGCTGGTACAACACATGAGTCAAAACAATAACCATGTTCATTATACTTGCACTTAACTGTCTCGGAGCATTTTATATAATGACGATGTAAGCTGTCGAGGCGTGAAATTAGTTTATTACACTTATTGCACTGAAATTGTATTGGTTTCAGTAAATTATTCGGACAACTGCTTCTTTCATGTCTGCGAGCGCTTGAAGTGCTAGTAAATGATGCGCCACAGTATTTGCACTGATGCGAAGTACGCTCTTCATTAATTGAAGTCTCCTCTGCAGTCGGTATCGGGATCTCCGCGACTGTCGACACCGCAGCCACTGAGCTCTCCGGTGTCGTGGTCTCCTCTGCATCTGGTATCGGAATCTCCGACTCCATCATCATTGCTGTCATCGAGGTCCCCGCTGCTGACGGTAAACAGTCTATCCCGGTCGACATAACTAAATCTCACGAAATTGACTGAAGAGAGCAGGTCCGTACTGCACCGCGGCCAGAGGTATACTGAGGGTCCACTCGTCTGAACTTCGCTTATATACCCGCGGTCTACTGGAATACTACATTAGTCAAAATATTGTCTGTAATTAAAATTAATTTTTATTAGGTAGCTAAAAATTGTAGAAATAAAAAACAAACACAAGTTCAGGTTTTACACATTTATTTATAAAAAAATTACACAAATGCATGTTAGGTTAAGGAATTAAGCATTTTCGCAAGCAAAGTCTTTAATGCCGCACGAACTGCCTCTTCGACTCCGGATCCAACTGGTTCGCAGGTCACGGGATCAGGAACACAGGTTTCCACGGATCCAACTGGTTCGCAGGTCACGGGATCAGGAACACAGGTTTCCAGCTGGTCATCTTCTGCGATGTCGTCATCTCGAGCAAGACATGGTCTATGGCGTCTGTGACCACGTCTGCGCCTTGGCTCTACTGCAGTGCTAGTTGGGACAGATTCACTGCCTGAACTTCGACGACGAGACGAACGTCGTTTGGGCGTCTGCGTAGAAGCATCACAGGTCGCAACAGGTTGCAACACGCTCATGTTTGGTGTTGCACATGCAGACGAGGCGACTACCTCATCGATGCTAGCAGGAAGGATTGTGTGCGGTCTCATGTGATAGACGGCACAGTTTCCAGGTTCGCAACAAGCAACCAGCTGCTGAGTCGGTTCGTAGGACACAGGAAAGTGCGCAAACCGCCAATGCTGAGCACCTCCATCACAGGTTTCTGTATATGTACGTAGATATCCGGAATCCCAGTAGCTGTACTCGACACTGCTGAAGCTAGGTCTTGCGCTCACGTACACGTTAGCAGGATGAAACGTGAACGTCAACTGAAGGCACGTACGTATGTACGCCATTTATATATGCAGGCTCCTACTAACATTGTGTGTGCCATTTCTGCATTAGCTGCGAGTTTGTACAGGCAGAGACACGTTCAAACTTGTCACATGGCTGCATGTCGTATATTGCACTAAGCTTGCGCAGGGAAGGACAGCCGTAGTCGGTCTGTAAGTCTACAATTTCAACTGCTCCGTCGTCACACAACTTGCGCAGCCATTTTTTCTGTTCAGGTCCGGCAACGTATATTGTTTCGTTTTGAACTAGTAAATCTTGAAGTGTGTTTTTCACTTGGTGGTATGGGATTTTTCCTTCGTCCCACTCTAGTCCGTGATAATATTTGCATAGCCATTCGTTCGAACGTTTACTTTTTTCGTCTAGTAGTTTCCAAGGATACGGAGGTCGGAAGCTGCGGGTTCGAGTCTTGTCTCCGGAGGTGACGGCAATTTCTTTGAGAACAAAGCCGTTTTGACTCTGGAAACCTTGCAAGTTGCAGTACATCTTGTCGCTAGCAATGCTCGATCGTAACTGAATTATTATCGCAAACGAAACAGTATTTAAGTCAGAATTTTCACAAGTTTGTCTCGACAATTGTATGATGCAAGCCGATCGTGAAGTATCAGACAAAAAGCATAGGTGTTTGGTGGAATATTTCCGCTAGTCGATATCTCGATCCTACAGTCGATGATGTTTGAATTTAATCGATCATCCTGTTTGGAAACGTCAAACACCATTAACGGAGCCTTGTTCTTGAAACTGTCGGGACTCAGTATCGGTGACTGTCTCCGCCCATAGTAAGCTTGCTGAAACTTGGCATACATTTGATATGCGAGAAGAAATCTTCCACTTTCAAAGTCCATGTTCATATCAACGTACGGATAACTTTCGCTGTTTAAAAATATTTTTACATTACGTAATTGACAGTTATCGAATAAGGAACGACTTACTCCTGCATTGAGCTGTCTTCCGGTCTGAAGCCCGACGATGATGTATCTTGGTTTTTCCGTAGCGAAGCTGGACTTTACTATCCAATTGATACGCTGACTATGAGGCAAGCCAGGATAAGTTTCCAGGCTCCAGGATCGGAATGGCACATCGAAGTTCTTGCCATTTTCTATGTTCTTCAACATCTTGACTCGTTCAACGGTGCTCACTTGGATGTGGGGCAGCATCCACTCGATAGACTGTAGTGTTAGCGAAACATCTTGAGGGTTTTCTGCAGCGACGACAATTGCATTAATGTGCGTGTTGGCTAGAAGCAGTACGAGCTCTTGTTTCGAATTAATGATTATATGTCTGTAGTCCTCAGCGAATCCAAGAAGCATGGACAGAGGAACACAAACTTCGAACTTTCCTTCGGCATAAACCGGAAGCTTATATTCATCCTCGAGAGCCAAACCGGCCATCATTGCAGCAGTCAGTTCATTTGGCGTGAGCGAAAGGTAATTTTTCATAGCAGATGTTATGCCTACATCTCTTGTCTGGTCTACCTCGACGCCATTGAGTACATAAGTAATGCGCTCGATGAGGTGAAGAATACCATTGCAGGATATTGTCGTCGTTGTCGGATGCGTACCATCCGCTTTTGTAAGCATGCCTCTTATGCGTAGAAATGACTGTGAAGGTAAAGTACAAATATCTTGGTGCTGTACAGCAATGCGTACTTCCGATGGAAGTGCGTACGGTCCGAGCAGGAAAGGCTGGTACTCGTGCAATTCCATTTTCGTAATGCTGTCATCAAAAATGACCGGATCTTCCACGTTGAGGATTTCGTCTTCCATATTTATTCGGCACTTGTCCAATACTAAGAAGATACTTTATGTTGTCAGGTGTTAATGCACCGATGTCTGGTAGAGAACTGTTCTTATTCACGTCAATACGACATCTTTTATAACTGTTCGGTGTTACGAACTTTATGCCCATCGCTTCAAGTGCAGTCGTAATGTAATTTCTTCGTCTTGAAAATTCACCAATCGTCCTCGCTGGTCAACGATTCTGACGACGACTTCGTGTGCGCACTTCACGACGACTGGAACGTAAATGATACTTTGCGGTACTTCGACCAGTTTATATCCTGGCGGGACCATCGGCGAAAATTCGTGCAGCATGTTGCTTAGTCTTCCGTTGAGATACGTTCCACTTGCCAAATTACAGTTTATTCTTATGACATTCACAGGCAAAATGTTTACTGCGCGCGTAGATTCGTACGTTCTTCCTGCATCATACACCTTTGATTCGAATCCTAACATCGAACCTATGGTCTCAGGTTTCGTAAAGTCGACAATTTCACTGCATGTTAGAATGCTTTTTTGAGTGTTTGGATTTCCACGCAGTTGAAAGTCTACATCCTGTGGTAACATATCCCTGATGTAATTTGCAATGTCGTCAATTTCGTAAGATCCAACAGGTAACTGTATTTCATGAGCGGTCCCATCGCTTTTCAGGAAGCAGATCTTGCAGTTTTCTTCGTCGATATTCGGTATGGCATTATACGTTTGAAAATCTACGAGTCCGATATACCATTCTCCGTCTAAATCCAGAGGCGGGAAATGAACCGCCCGCAGCTCAGATGCGTGACCTGTCAAGGTAAGTGTTATCGACATGACTAATAAATTATCGTCACTGCACAACCTTTAAGTAGCAATTTTTATTTGTCAGCTAAATTATTTTTTTAGTTAAAAAGCGAAGACACAAGTGTCCGCAGTTTGTTTGATTAGGCCTCTGTTCCGTTTCGTAATTGTAGAACAGTGTAGTGGCCTGGCCCAGGTACCGCCTAAGTTCAGGCGGAGGTCTCAAATTACCGAAACTGTCGTAGTAAGTAGCTTTTTTTCCAGACTTTATATACGCTACCCAGTGCGTGCCGCGACCTGCAGTCGTGTCTAAATTAATTATGGCGCGTTCGTTGGTTTTTGGTTTGCTGGGTAAAGTGTCTCGCATAAACACGCCGCAGAAATTTGGTATTTTCAATTTGCGTGCGTACTTTATTAAATCTACGTTGGTGAGCGGTCGTTTCGGCAGAGAACTTAGGATTTTCGTTTCTTTTTCATGCCTCGACCTGATTTGTGAGGACGTAAGTACAGTCCTGCGCCGTTTTTTTTACCCATGGCAATGGCTTCCATGCTTGCATTATGTCGCTGTGCTTCTTTTAACTGCTTTCGCTCATTCTTCGAAGTGTTGACTGCCCGCACTATACCGCTCGTTGCACCGATGAGGCCGCCGAGAGCACCCAATGCAGGCAAAAGCAAAGGAAGAAATCCTCCTATAATCTTCTTGTCGAGAGTCTGTAATTTTTGCTTGGCTTTTTGTATGCCTGCTCCAGTCTTGCGTTTGGTCTTGCGTGAGTTAGTCTTTGACTTGATAGAGCTGGCTTGACGAGCACCCAGTCCAAATTTCGTCTTTGCCTTCATGATTTTAGATACGCCCCAGGCCGCGATTTTTTCTCCTAGACCCGCGTGCGTCGATTTACTTATTTCTTCAGCTTCCTGTGCCAATATCTCGTCGGCCCGGTGCCTGGATTCCAGATCCTTGCTTAATGAATATGCGATATCGTGCTGCTTGCACTGATCGTCGAGAGAATTAATGCCCACGTCACCGCGAGCTAACCTTTTCGCTAGTTTAGTGCCGGGGCCGCAAAATCTGTATCCGGGAATGTGTAGCTCGAATGGCAGATTGTTTATCAGCGAGTTCACGAGTCCTGCACCACTGTGTTTTTTGTTCTTACCTCTTCGAGTCATTACGCGCAACTGACCAGAAAGTATAAATGTGTTTGATTTTATACAATTTATTTAGTACAATGCAGGTCGTCAAGCAAGATGTTTGTTTGCCCGTGCGCATTACGCAAAACGATGAAACTAGCGGTCGCGAATCGCGACATGGCTTACTGTTGCCTTCTGCTGTACGATGCATAATGGCGGGACCGTCAAACTGTGGCAAGACGTGCGTTCTACTGAGTTTACTGGAGGAGCCAAACGGTCTTCGGTTCGAGAACGTTTACTTGTATTCCAAGTCGTTGCAACAGCCAAAGTACCAGCGCCTAGCAACTGTTCTACGCTCGGTGGAAGGACTGGAGTATTTTCCGTTTAGCGATAATACCGATGTGGTGTCTACCGACGAAGCAAAGCCTAATTCCGTGTTTGTGTTCGACGATGTAATGTGCGAGAAGCAGGGTATTATACAAGAGTACTTTTCCATGGGCAGGCACGTCAAGGTAGACTGCGTATACCTGTGTCAGACGTACAGTAGAATACCCAAACATCTCCTACGAGATAATGCGAATGTTATAGTGCTTTTTCGCATGGACGAACTTAATTTACGTCACGCCTACGACGACCACGTAAACACCGACATGTCGTTTCAGGAATTCAAAGACATGTGTTCCTTGTGTTGGAAAGACGAGCACGGATTCATAGTCATCGTAAAGGACTGGCCTCTATATAAGGGCAGGTACAGACGAGGTTTCGATCAGTTTATCGTCAAACATGAGTCATAGCATTTCGAAATTCGGTCGTAGCAGCAGACATACTGTATGCCCCGACTCTGATATCCGCAAATACATTATACTACTGTCTCAAAAAGTAGAAAGTGTGAAAAACGAAATAATAGAGTATCTCGTTGCCATCGACCTGCGTGTGGAAGCATCGGATTCTCGCATTCGCGACATGATCGAAGTATCGAATGCTCAAAGACGTGACGATTTGAGGACTTTTCAAAGTAGTCTGAAAGCATCACTATCTCACTTGACAACTAATTAAGATTTTGCCACACACAAGAAAGAAGTTTCTGCGAATGAATAAAAAAGTATATAAAGAGGACTTGCAATAAGTTTTCAGCCAGTACAATGTCAGACCTGGCCAGTGACCTTCATCGAGCTATACAGTCTGTTCGTGAAAAATATTTACTTGCTAGACGAACCAGACTTGCACGTGAGATGGAAAATGAGGAGATATTTAAACCAATCACTAGTCGTCTCGACGAACTTAAAAACATGGAAGAACCAGCTATCATTGTGAAGACAGAAGTTGAAGATGAAATGCCAACTGTAAAGAAGAGAAAGTATGAACCAGATCGAGAAGAAGAAGACTTAACAAGTACAGAGACCATGCACAAGAAAAAAATACCGAAAAAGGGACATCAAGTGAATGCAATGGTCCGACCATACCTGATATCGTTTACGAGTCGGAATAATGACACGACCTACGGAGTGTACAGAAAACATAATAAGTGGTTCCTCGGTGCTAAAGAAATATACTTTCTACCAGGAAATATCGTTCGCGTAGAAGAGTTCAAAACGCGCGGGACTCCTGGTCTGTACGAATTGCTGTTTCGCAGGGAGCCTAAAGGATATTCTCACAAAGACTTACAAGAGTACAAAAAACTGCTAGAGCTAACCAATGCACATTTTCGCGATAACGATCCAGATAGTGGAGTATATAAAGACGTAGATCATGAAAAAATCGACATTCTCGCTAATCTCTTCAGTGAACTATCAATACATGGCGAAGGTTTAAAAAAGCTAGAAAGTGGTCAGATATTTGACTATGTATATTGGGACGATCCTAATGAATTAGTTGATCGCCTTAGAATTCTACATGCTTCGCTTAGCGTAGGAAACTATTCGCACATCAACGAAATAGTCTCCATACTTGAAGAACTGAGGGAAGCCGGCTACATACAATGAGTCGAACCGGAATCGCTCACGAACTTCATGCTCCTGCTAGACGAAAATACCTTCGTCGCAAAGTCATAGTTCGTGGAATTGATGATTTATTCCAGGCGGACCTTGTTGAGATGATACCGTATTCCCGATTGAATAAAGGTTTCAAGTACATGTTGACAGTCATCGATGTTTATAGCAAGTTCGCTTGGGCTAGACCTGTCAAATCAAAGACTGCAACTGAAGTAGCCAAGGCCATGAACAATATTTTGCGTGATGGGCGTGTACCGTCGCACCTGCAAACGGACCTCGGGAAAGAATTCTACAATGCAAACTTCAAGGCTTTGATGAAGAAGTATGGCATCAAACACTACTCTACATTTAGTAACGTCAAAGCCTCCGTTGTCGAAAGGTTTAACAGAACTTTGCGTTCCAAGATGTGGCGGCAGTTCACGGCTAACGGAAATTACAAGTGGCTTGACATCTTGCCGAAACTAATAAACGAGTATAATTCCGCGGTGCATTCTACCACGAAAATGAAGCCAAAGGACGTAAGGGACAATCGCCTGCTTCGAACAGTGTTTTCCAACATGAAGAAGAAAGATCCACGAAAGCGTAAAGCTAACGTCGGTGACATTGTGCGAATCTCCAAGCAGAAAGGTATCTTCGAGAAAGGTTTCACTGCGAACTGGAGTCCCGAACTTTTCCGTGTGACACATGTTCGTGAATCAGAGCCTAGGACCTACTACCTCGAAGATTTGGACCACAAACCTATCCGTGGCGGCTTCTATGCCGAAGAGATTCAGCCTACGTTGTATCCTGATATGTACTTGGTGGAGAAGATTATAAAACGAAGAAACGGACTGTCCTACGTCAAGTGGTGGGGCTTTCCACCTCGCTTTAATTCGTGGGTGGCAGATGCAGACATCGAGAAATCCACAAGACTTTAGTTCTATGTCTGTGTATTATTTTTTGTACTTGTAGTAGTGTATTGAATTTATGTAATAAAAGTATTTAAAAGTACTTGCGGTGTTTTTTATTTTCTCAATCCTGTCACTTTTGTGGTATTTTTTAAATTAAAGTTGTTTTGTATCGGCCAGGGATCAAACCAAGGACCTTAGTCGATCTAATCAATCAGTATATAGATTACAAATTTATTTAATGGATTTTGAACTTTTCCCCGAATCTCTAGCATTAAAATTACGGATGTTCAAGATGGCGGCCAAATTTCAAGATGGCGGGTGTCACAGTAATAAATGATTACTGCACTCTAGCGGGTAAGAATCAAACTAACTAGGCGTCAGCGCGCACTCTCGCCGCCGATACAATGATGATGGTTTCCAACATCGAAGACAAGATGGCGGACATGACGTCATGCTCACTGTCGATATATATGCTTTGAAAAAAGTGGTGGGGGGCAGTCTGTCAGCAGCCACCACAGGGGGAAGGATCGGTCGCCATTTTTAATTTTTTGACCTCGTCGGGTTCGAACCGAGGACTCCGAACTCCGTGTCTAAAAAGTCCAATTTTTATAAATATTTTATTAAAATTATATTATTTAAATTTTTTTATAAATTTTAAAAAAAATTTCATTAAAATCGGATAATAAATAAAAAAGTTAAAGATGGCGGACGTAACGAAAATTGCAACGGTGACGTCATAATTCAAAATGGCAGAAAACAAAATGGCGGAAAGTTCGAGAAAACAAAATGACGTCATCCAAAATGGCGGATCCAAGATGGCGGATCCAAGATGGCTGCCGTGATCTACTTGTCCCGTTACGTTATGTCCCGTTACGCTGTGTCCCGTTACGTTGCATCCAAGATGGCCGCCGTGACGTCACAATCCAAGATGGCGGAAAGGACACACAGCACCACAGCCTGAAGCCTGTTTCAGGACCGTCATTCCTATACTACTCTTACCTTGTGAAACTCGTCGCTGAAGTTTGGTGAATGGAACATTGAAATGATCAGATGCTGCACGTAAACTCAGATGTCCTTGTAGTGTGCTTGCTACGGCCTGATTCATATCTTCTTCTTTCCACTTCAAATACACATCCTTCGATTTATAATTTTAAAGATGTCGTGCCACGTCCGAACAACGCTGATCCAAATAACCCCTCTAAAAATGATTCAAATAGCCCCTTGTGATTACTCTTCGAAAAGGGCAAGTAGTTCCTCCAAAAAACAACATATCGCGCAAGTTGTATCATAAGCATGCGTAGAAAGAATGGCGCTGTAACCACTGAAGAGAGAAACTTTGAGGAAATAATTGTTTTTACGTCAGACCTTATATTCTGCATAGAGAAAATTACATGAGTATAAAACAAGGGAAAGTACCACTTACCTGTACAGATTCAAATGCAGTTTAGAAGGTTTCTAAATAGCGCAACCAAAATAATTCCTCAGAACATATTTCAACATATTCCTTCTAAAACGCAAGCTTGAATGTGACGTTGCTGGTGCATCAGGATCTAGGCCCAGCAGGCCATAAGCTTATTTTGATCCGAATAGCCCCTTGATTCAAATAACCCCACCCTACCCAATCCTTGGCTAGTGATGCGCACCTATCCCAATGTTGATTCCGTGATTGGTTGCGTTTGTGGGAGGTTTTTTCGGAAAGGTCTTCAGCTGCTCCGTTTGTGGCCTTCTCAATGTCGGAATGGTCTCAAAAAGTTTTCCTCTCAGCACCATCCACAAAAGTTAATGTTAGCACGTTGTTCCGAAATCATTGATTAGTAGAGACAGGAAAAATTCGCGAATTCATTTCGCGAAAGGCTAAAATACAAATAGTTATACCTTAGTGCTGCCTCTGCTATTGGCTCACAACTCACCTGGATGACTCTGGGCCAATGGAAAACACCCGACCAAAGCTTTATCGAATCACAGGCTGCTACGTTGGGACGCCTCACAAGACACCTGCCAATGAGTGGGTGGCATTTGACCGAGTGTACGTATAACTATGGAGTTCAGCCTGGAGATCATTGAACACGCGAATTTTTCCTGTCCCTATTGATTAGAGAACACGGAAATTTCGCAAACTAGAATACAAACCTTCACATTCTCGTACTCTGTGTTCATGACTGGGCCGCATTTATTAGTACACGTCTTTCTTCAACCGTGAGTCAACGATGCCCAGCTAGAAGAGAAGTGAGCGAAACATGTATTGCCAATTAACAAGGATAAATAAGTTCTCGCTAGTAAACCAACCAATGGGAAAGCGAGCATGGGTCGAGCACACATATGACTTTGAATTCTACCCTGAGGCCAGACGAATCCGCGAATGTTACGTGTCTCTCTATCCATGATGCACGACAGACACGGTAAACGCGACCTCACTCTTCAGGCTCTGGAAGCCGACTGACAAGTCACAACTTCTTCAAACTTGACACTGACTATCTCAACGGATCAGGCTACCGGGCGTATATATGTATGTAGCTTCAAAAGTTGCGGCTATAAAAATACATTCAACACATTTTTTGATTACGCCTTGTACGCAGGGACATGGTATTTTTCGCGAAAAAAAAATATAACTGACCGCTCATTAGACTGCAATGAGGTATACCCGCACTAGAGATTTTTACCTTGTAATTTGCGGTCGTCTGCAAGAGAAGTCATGGCTAGGGGCATGCATATTTGGCGAAAAGATTTCCGAGACTAGTTAAAAGTTAAAACACTGTAGAATCGTATGTGTTTCGTGATTGAATTTGTTTCTTTTAGGTACATATCGAATGTGACAACACCAATCACAGCATTTCATTGCGGAAGCAAACGCGTCTTGAGTGGCTCGGTCAAGTAAGGCAACGACTTCTCTCGCAGACGGCCGCCAATCACAAGGAAGAACCAGCTGGTGCGGGTATACCTTGTTGCAGTCGAATAGGCGTTCATATTGTTTCGCGAAAAATACCTGCCCCTAGTCATGGCCCTATTAGGCCGGGCCATTCAGAACGCGTCTGTTTTCACAATGAATGGCTAAGATTGGTGTATTGACTGATATGTGCCTGAAGCAAACTCAACCAACCATGGAACACAGGCAATGCTACACAGTTTTAACAAACAGCTGGTTTGAAAATCTTTTCGCGAAAAAATACATGGCAATGGCCCTAACCAAGGGTAGTTCCGACACGGTCCGAAGGGTAAGAAACCATTTTTTTTTTTTAAATCCAAGTGACCCATTTACAATGTGATCCAACAGGCAGGTAAGATGCGGCAGCAGACTACGAACTAGAGACACCAGGTCATTCGTTTACGAATGTGTGGATTTCATCCTGGTACCAGAAAACAACACGAAGTTTGCATGTCTCTATCTTCAGCAAAATCGTGCGACTTTGGAGATCGTGTTATTACATATGCTTTATTATTTCACCATTATAAAAGGCGTGGCTTTGACATCGTTAAATAATATTTGTGCCCATTTTAGATTATGGTGAAAGAGCTGTTAATTTCAGTGAAGTTATTGTTGTTTGGGTTTGTTTAGAGGAGTTTGGTTAGAGGTAAGTAAAATCAGATCAATCCAAACCTAGTAATAATAAAAAGGAATCAGACAAATTTAACAGGAGCCTTTTCCTGTATTCATGTATCCAGCAATAGTTTTACCTACTTCATTTAACACTGAATTATTTTTAAATACTATACTGTAAAAAGAATAAAAATTTAGCATGTATGATTTGAACAAACATTTATTTTATTTTTTTCCGGAGAGTATTCATCAACCAATGGCGCCACCGAAGTTGCACGAGTGAACGTTCGGGGATTGTCGGGCGCGTCTGCAGCCGATAAAGGTAACCTTGAGTATTCCCCTTCGGCCATTCGTGTGATTTGGAGTTTGTTATGGGGGGGGGGGGGTGATGGGGGGGGGGGGGGGTCTTTCAGGGCCCCGCCGATTCGGGGTCGCTCGCCATAACGCGATGCAAAGCGAGGCGCCCCCCACTCCCCCGCCGAAGGCTTGACAGACATCCAGGTCAACTTGCCCGGCCGCGAGAACGGCCTGTAATGAATGGCTCCGTAAACCGCGCGTGTGTGAAGCGGGCGGCACACATAAACGAGCGGGTGGTATCAGCTGCGGTTATCGTTCTTGAACTGGGCCTTCGTCGGAACCCGTCGTAACGTAAGGTTTCAGATAAACATGGCTTTATTTGCTTCGCCCCCCCTTCCCCCCCCCCTCAACCATAGGTAGGTACTGGAAAAATTCGCGGTTTCAATGACCACTAGGATAGACTCCACGATTCTCTATGTACTCGGGCAACTATCACCTGGTCATTGGCTACCGACTCGGGACACCTGTTTACTGCGATTCTTATGATTCGATACTTCTTTTGCTGAGTGTTTGCCATTGGCTCAGAGTCCTTCAGGTAAATTGCGGTCCTATCACTGACGCAGCATTAAGCTAAACGAGTTTGGATTCCAGCCTGTCTCGAAAGGAATACTCGAATTTTTCCGGTCTCTAACCATAGGTTTCACTTAGCTGGTCGCGGCGAGTTCGTTACTTTTCACGTTTGTTGGTCGGGTCCTCATGGGCCGGCAGGGAGTGGGAGAGGACAGTGCCCAGTTTATTGAAGTTATTCTTCTTCAGGCGTGTTATTCAAAAAATGACGAGAGTGAATTTTTACGATGCACGCGCACATTGCACCGAAAAATTTTCACATGATAAAAAAAAAAAAAGCTACATACAAATAAAAATATGTGGTTTAAAATCATATAATTTAGTGATATATATTTAAAAAATACTTCAATATATGATTTTTATGTATAATTAAAGAAAACAATTATTTATTGTGAATTTTAATGAATGATAGTTTATAAACTTTTACAACTGTAGTTTCAAGAGTGTTTATACCTTTGTAAGTGAGGTTATTGTCCCGTTTGCCTTATACATTATTATTTAATAAATAAAATAATTAAATTGATAAATTCGAATAAATATTCAGCTTATTTTTTTATTTTCATAAATAATTAACATTTATGTTGATAATTCTATTAAAATAATTATTATTTAAACATATATATTAATGTTTAATACTGAATAATTACTTTTTTAATTTATACTCTACCAACCAATTTATTATATCACTCCAGTGCTTTTATTTTTTATTTCTATTATTTTTTGCATGCAAAATTAAAATTAGTTTTTTTTTTTAAATTACGCCAAGTATAACTTCTAATGCACGTATTTAAGTACACGCATCCATTTTGTTTTTCTTTATCTAAGGCAGTGGTGGCTCTAGAATCTGCGGGGACCTAATATTTTCGAAAGAGTCCATACTGAGGAGTCTGAGGAGTATACAATTGCCCTCAGACAAAAAAAAAACAGTTTCCTTCCCGAAAATTTTTAGAAAATAAATACTGATAACAAGGTTTATAAACCAACCTGGAACTTAATTTATGACGATAGTGTTCTAAAACACGTACATCACAAATTATTTCCACTACCCTTCCGTGCTGTATAGGCTAATAATATGTTGGGGTAACGGTATAATACAATTTTAAGGCAATGCATTTCGGCAAGTAAGTTTACATGTCCAATTTGTTATGAATATCACAACTGTCTTTGGAAAGATAATTTTCAGAGTAGACGACGAAGAAAAATTCGCGTTGCTTTGCTCTAGTATGGAGAAAGATAGAAATATTCTGTAATTGAAAAAAAAAATTAGAAAAATAAATATAATCAATCACATTTTATGATTTCACAAAAATTATTTTAGGAAAATATTATGATTCTTCTTCGTCTTTTTTCATTGAGTGAGGTTTAATCGATTCACTCTCAAATTCTCTTTATATACGTAAATAAATAAAATTTATGGTAAAACTTTAAGTACTTAGTACATAGGTTTTTAATTTGATAGAAATTTAATTGGACTTTCCTTCAAACGATGATTTCGACGTGTCTCGCTTTGACTTTCCGACCCTAATTCAGAACACGACACACATCAGTTTACGAAAGCCGGTAGAGGCGTCCCTCTGAACTTGGAGATGCCAGCAACTCGCGCTGTACATCGAATATCCGTGTGACATGAATCTTCGCCTTGAACCCAAAGCCTCGACTAACCGTGAACCGACCACAGCTTTGAACCCGTCCCTTTATCCGCTTGCGCATAAAACCACGCACTAGGTCAAGTACGTATCGAGCGACTGACGCAACAGGCAGGCAGCTTTGCGTCACTCCTCAGCTGTCCATCGCGTGTTTCTGCAAACTCGTTTGCGGAGCGACAGCAGGAAGAGTTGGAAAAAAAAACGTCGCAAAATACTGTCGGGAAAAGAAAATTGCAAGAGCTTCTAGTGGCACAAAAAAAATTACAACTTGCTCCCAAACAGTTCTTTTAAAAATTTAGAAATTATTCATTACTCTATAGTAATATTTATAATCAGGCAAATGTGATTTATTCATTGGCTACTGACTTGAGAGCCGTCTTAACCGGTTAGTGTCTCAATTTTATCAATTTCTCGTCGATGGTTTTGAACTGTCTGCAGTAATCCGCATGAACTGTAAGCCAATAACTAGAGACCTGTAAAATTCGCGGATTCATTTCGTGATTTCATACCATTCAAATAATTATACCTTAGCGCTGCTTCTGTAATTGGTTCACTGTTAATCAGGAGTAATGAGGGCCAGTTAGAGACCCTCACTCATAGAAGTGTCGAATCACAGACACTCGGTCGAGACGACTCACAAGTCAGCAGCCAATGAACAGTTGGCATTTGTCCGAGTGTGTAGAGTGTCTATCCTGGAGGTCACTGAATCTGCGACTAATCTTACGCAGTGGTTTAAGTATTTCAATTTTAGCTTAACTCGGAAATGAACACGCATATATTCCCGTCTCTGCCATTTAATTTGCACGAGACCAATTCCAGGGTAGACTTCACAAACTTGTTGTTAATAAAGTCGATCTCACGTGTTCATTGGCTGCTGTCACACACAATTTCCTCTACGGGTCCGCACGTGATTGGTTCAGATTTTTACCAGGGGTTTGTGATTAGTTTCTATTTATTCAGAGCGTGCCAAAAAAAACTAGGGACATGTACAGTTCCTAACAAAAAAAACACAGGACCACGGGCTTATTTGAAATAATACTAACCTTTTTTTTTAGTTGTTTAATGAATACTTTTTTAATAGTGAAGATCATGAGAATCTATCTATCCAAAAAAAACATTTCTATACGACATTTAGTTTTCAAGATTCTATTTTTTTTTAAATTTTCGATACTTATTATAAAAACCTACATTTTTAAGTATCAAAAATGTAAATACTAAACCATTTTGGTTGATTTTAATATCAATTTTCTTTCAGAATTTTAATTGAGTAAAATCATTTTGGAAAAATAGATATTCAAAAAATTTGTTTACGTAGACGTAGAATTCTTTTTTGTTTGCAGTTTTAAAAATATAGGGAAAAACAATAAAGTATATTTGCAGGTTTAATGGTAAACAGAAATTTTGTCGATATAGCTAGAGACCGTATATGCATCAATAAATAGCTTGTACAACAAGCTATAAAACTGTGTCCATAAACTCTCACTGTCTTACTCTACACGAATATTATTACGCGCCTATTAAAATAATGAAGACCTTGTGAAAATATAAATAAATTCTATGCCTTTTTTCCATTATTTTTTGTGGCATTATCTTAAAAATGGAAAAGAAGCGAAAGAATAAAAATTTCCGCACGGGGATTCAAACCCTGCGACCTTCGCATTATGAATCCGAACTCTTGCCATTGCGTCAAACCTCTGCTCGGAAATACACAAAAAAACAACTATGTATTGACCGATACGTGGAAAAAAATTTATTTCGTAAACACTTGGCCATCTGGAGTTTCCACTTGCGTCACTTTCATTTCTAGTCAAGCCCTGCGTGTACCGCGAAGCCGGATTAAATCGGTGATAACGAGTAGCCGACCTTCCCCTTGTTAGATTTTTTTTCGATAGTTTCTTAACGTACGCTTTGAAAATTTCCATTGGAGATAATAACAATAAATTATGAACTGTGACAACTTCCACCCGTTTCACAATACCTTAAAAGAAACTTCCAAAACTATTAAATAAATTACAATTTTTTTTAAGCACTGTTCCGTAACGTTAACGTTATTGCATCATTTTCCACGTGTTTATCGTCTCAGTCCAACCGATTTTACACTTTTTTTCCCGCCAAAAACCCTTTTTATTATTATTTTACAGCCCGCTATATCTCGGCTAAGTTAATTATGACAGAGGCAGGTTCCTGGTTGCGTAGTTAACGAACGGGTTAAAAAAGGAAGAAAAAAACACTTGTTACAGGCACGCCCACGCAATGAGTTTCGACTTTCGGTCGTCGCTCCCCTGATATCTTTAAAAGGCGTATTTAGCAAGAGAGGTCAATTAACAATCATTAATAACGAACTAAATTTCCTTCCTCGCCTCTGGTTGTTCTCTGTGGATTATAGCAGATAATAAGCTAACTACCTGTTCTGATTTCAAGTTCTCTGATCTAAAAATCGTGTAATTATAGCTAAGGAGAGATAAAAAGCACTTAATCATGCTGTTTTAATTACAAAATTTATAAATGTATTATACCTTCACATCTATAAATCCTTTAGGGACATCAAAATTTCAGACACGTGTTTGGTCGTTACTTCCAACATATGTGCTTTTTACCAATAAAAATTTTTTTTTGATTCATTCCGAGCATTTAGACACGGACCATAGCCATTTCAGTTTTCTTGAAACATTACGTTGGAAAGCCCTGCCATATTGTTTCTTTAAAAAAATTATTCGCTGCTTGTAGTGCAGATATATTATTTAGTTTTATGTCGCGACAAGCCTCAAGACCTAAAGTTTAGCATCCATTATCATTCGTGGTCCAGTATAATTATTGTCTTATCTGCAGTAGCTCACAGTGGTTGCATGCTGCAGCCTGTTCATTAATGCCAGAAAATAATTCTGTAAAAAAAAGATAGAAAAATATGTTATTTATGCCTTGTCAAGGCCAAAATAATGTTAGATATAGAAAAAAGTTTTTACTAAAACACAAGGTGACAAAATAATTTTCCCCTTTAAAGTTACACTGTTTTGTACTCTGCCATTGAGAACGATCTCATACGCATTGCGTGCATATCTTACCAACGATATGCACTGCGCGTCACTAGTCGTGTCACGAGCTTCTTTACTACTTTCCTGTTTGACATCAAATGCGATATTTGAATAATACTTAGCTTGAGAGACATTATATAACGCTCTAAGGGCGGTACTCCAAGACATAAGGGTAAGGTAGCGAATGAGCACTACCTTGTTGGAATACAACTGACCGTATTGCAGAACTTGTCCGAACCCAAACTCTGTTAGGTAACGAAAAAGCAACCGTTTTAATAAACTGTGACCTGCGCGAGGCTAGTAACTGATTTCATGTATTCTAGAGGACGTTTGGCAACCATCAATACATTTTCTACGCCAAATATCCTACACATAGCAGCACTATCGTGTGAATTAAATTTTGTGATTTAAATTTTCTCAAGTACTTTAAAAGTTGCGATTATATCTTGTTATGACTATTAAAGTGTACGTAATGTATTACAGGATAGTTTCGCTATCAGAAAGTTTCATTTTGCACACCAACACGCTTGGTACGTCCCCCGTTAATAAAAATGACTATATACGAGTTGATGGCGTCAGATGTGATTCAACCATCTCGACGAAATCAACGAAAATGTGAGCTCTGCGCATGCGCGTAATTTTGGCAACAGATAGGACACCCAAATCGGTTGCCTGAAAATAAGGGATTGCCCGTGTCCCTTCGTGCACTTGGAATATGGTTAGGGTACAGGTGTAGCATATTCAACACCTAGACCCTTATTTTTGGGTCTTGGAATACTGACCTAAATCTAATTCCAACCATCTTTCGTTTTGTCATTCTTTACTGAGTCATTGGAAATTTACTGAATGTTTCAATACTCGAATAACAATTATTTAGTTTTTGATTAATTCTGAATTGTTGTTATATTGTAGTTTCCAAGTTCATTATTTTACAGCTTATTGTTACAGCGTATTTTTGACTGAGCAGTATTTCACTGATTATTTTAAATAACATAATTGTTATGGAATGGTCGAAAGGTTATTGCGATTAGTAATCTTCACTTTTGATCTTAAATGTATCCTGTATCTGTAAAAAGGTAAGATGGTCTGTATTATATATGTAATTCGTTTGACTGTTTGAGACCTTAAAGGCGAAGAGAATAATGGGAAACTATGAATTTTTGCTAAGGTGATTTTAATTGCGAAGATTACACACAAGTTTGAGTTATCACGCGTACAGTCAGATCGCGGTAATTGTTTTCATAGGTATATTTAAATGATAAAGTATTTCTAGGTGTACTGCAAATTTTACGAATTATTTAGCAACTGATAACACTGCAAAACTGACGTACTTTGAACAACATTTGATATTGATAACGAATTATTTAAATCGCCTTGTATATTAAAAAAAAACTAAAAATAATACTACTAAATGTATGAAATCCAGTCACGAGAAGAAACCGGAAAAAAATTGCAGATTAATTTCGCGATAACCTACGTATGATTAACACACGCTTCTGATTACAATTTAGCCTATGGTTGTTATAAAGACTACGAGCTTGTAAAAAACGCTCAATAAAAAAGTATCGAATCACAAGTCAGTACCCAATGAGCAGGTGCCAATTTCCCGAGTACGTGCACTATAAAATCGCTGTCTTTGCTACATCAAATGGTTCGTTTGAATGTGAGTCAAAGCAAAATAATGCTGCTGCCAACAGAAGTTTTGTTTGACTTGCAGGTTTGCAGCTTGAATTGTTTTTAAAATAGTGCAAGAATGTTGTACTACTTCTATTTAATTACATCGCAAATTATAGGTAACTCAAATAAATATCAATGTCAAAAATATTAGTAACAACTAAAACAGTTTTTTATTTATTTTTGTATTAAATTGAACAGATAATTGTTATTTGTTTTTATGATAATGAGATTTTTTACAGTGTAAGTGGAGGATTGTGGAGTCCATGCGAGAAACCAGCGAACCCACGAAATCGTATTATTTCTTGTACAATGTGGCAACAATCAATCAACAAGTTACACTGTCCTTATAATTGACAATAATTTGAAGTCTTGTCCAGTGCCAGAAGATAAAATTAATTTTTCAGGTATTTTAAAGAATCCAAATAGATAATTTGCGAAGCATAGCAAGGAAAAGGTTGAGTGGTAATTACGCTCAGTTATAAAAAAATTTAAACAGTTTTGCTTTAAATTCAATTTTAATATTTATAAAAAATTTCGTGTGACAGGACAGAAATTATATACATATTCCCATGAATTTATAAAACTTTAGTACATAATTTTTTTCCCTTCAGGTTACAGTCCACAGTCAACAAGAGAAAACCACTGATTATTTCAGGGGAGCAAAAACAACTGCCTTAATAACAATGCCAGTTCACAAATATTGACATCGATAGTACATGTAACTTTTATAAGATTTGTCAGTTCTAAAAAGTAGTACCCATTCCCCAAACTGTCACTTGCGAAGCATCACATGACGTTTGTTTACGTCTGAGAGAAGTCGTTTACGTTCACTGTTGACAGGAACAGCAAAGTCAGGAAGACATACGTAGACCGTCGGTACTTCTTCTTCTTCTGGGAAACTGTTTATTGGTAGAGACCGGAAAAATTCGCGGGTTCATTTTGTGGTATGCTAAAAATTCAAATAATTATACCGTTGTGCTTCTTCTGCTATTGGTTCACTGTTAATATGTAGGACTCTTGGCCAATTAGAGACCATCAGTCAAAGAAGTATCCAATCACAAGTTACCCACTTGAGACGCCTCGAAATTCCGCACCCAATGAACAGGCGCCGTTTGCCCAAGTAGGCAGAGGATAGTGAAGTCTATCCTGAAGGTTATTGAACTCGCGAATTTTTCCAGTCTCTGTTTGTTGGGAGACAGGTTGCATGTCACGGCACTGTACCGCCGACAGCTCGGGACAGCGAGGCATAGCGGAGGAGGTGGCGAGTGGCTTTGCCGGCCGGAGCGGTTATCCTTGGCAAGGCCGCAGCGCGCAGGCGCAGTCCCGTCGCGGCGCGGAGCGATGACTCCCCTGTCATTACCTGCCATTCCTCTTGTTTCGCCATCTCCCGCCACTTCCCCCACCCCCAACACAACACTCGGCAGAACTCGCCCAGTCGCCGCAGGTAGTTGCGGTCGGGTGTACTACTCAATGGTTACAGCGTGGATAGCATGCCGCGAGGTGTCTTTTCGATTGGCTTGAATGCATACTGTAGTAGATTAAGTACCTGGCTTCGCGTGGGCGGATAAAAGTTTCTAACACGTTAAAGGTTTATTTTAGGAAACACTTTAAAAAAAAAATTGGTTGTCTGTAAAGTCGGTTTACGGACGATAGTTTAACGTGACGTCATAACAAAACATTGATAAAATGATAGCTCACTTTTATGAATAAAATGGAATCATTTTTATTTTAGTAATAAACGAATAAATACTTGAAATTATACTAGTAATCAGATTTTTAAAATGCCAGAATAATTAATCTTTATTGCCGAAATTGTTGGTGTAATAAGCAATGAAAACCACATTAACTTTTCACTTCACTTTATAAACAGTCGAGTGGAAGAGAGATAGATGCGGCGCAAGCGTACAATGAGCGTAACGGGACACAGCGTAAAGGAACAATGTGCGTTACGGGATAATTTTTCGTGCGTGCAGCCGGCGTTCATCGATTTATTAGACGTTGTCACGTCAAAAAAATTACTTAAAATTTAATATCAATATCCAACTACTTTTTTAAAATCTGGTCCTGCTAACTGTCGTTTGTACTTATTTAACCCACCCGCAGCCAATAGACGAAGTATTTTCGTCTACAGAAACATAGTGTTTCGAAACCATACAAACAGAATTGACCTGCACAATACAACAGTCTTAACGAACTTACCATAATATCCAGAATATTTCATTGCTTCTAACGAAGAATCGATTATGGATATGGGATTTATTTGTGGGTTGCCCACAAAGGAGTTGAATGCTCAAAGCCTCGGTTATAATGCAATCCTAATTTTCAGTTTGTCACTGGTCTCGGTAACGAAAAAGAAAATAAAACACATCTCTGGCGAGTACTGAAAGAATCACTCACGTTTTTAATCTTTACCCTTGCAAAATAACGTTAAGTTCAAATCTCTGCCTAAAATGTAGACATTGCGCATTGCAACTACACAGCTTAAGGAAGCACAGATGACACAATATAGGCCTTTATTATTGAAATATAAAGAATATCAAACCAAATGTGCTTTTTAATTGTTTAACTACCGGAAAAGTGAGTACGAGTACTCGCATTTCACTTTCAATTGAACTGCAGTTTGTAAGATGTAGTCGATATTAGAGAAATGTCTCCCCTAAATTAGTCTCATTGTAAAAGTAACCTATAAAAATTTAACTCTGGTGAATTTCTAGTTTACTAACGAAGAGAAAAATGTTGTTGACTATTATTTTATTGGTGCTTAACGTCTTATTGAAAAAAAGGTCATTCTATTCGAAAAAGTTGAGAGATTCAGTATGTTATGAAGAGAACTAGCTAAATACTTTTATTTATGAAGAAACATTCTTCACACAAAACATTTTTTTGTACTTTTACAAATGATTCCTTTGGAAAACATTTGCCAAGAAATAATTGAAATAATTGGTAATACTACAATAAAGATATAGTATCTTCCTAAAAAACATGACTATGGGTATTTACGCAAGTATGAAACACGCTCTTGTAAATAAAACTATATATGTAGGTATATATAGCCGCGCTTACGAAAAATGTAACAAATTGATTGATGCTTAATAAAAACATTTTTTTTTAACTATGTAAAGGAAGATTGAATATTTAACTATCGGTCTTGATTTATTTATCGTGCTAATTAATATGCGTTTTTAATACTGGAAATATTTGCACAGATTGGTTTTAAATAACTTTTACTAATGAAGGAATTGGGACAACTTAAATCGTAAACGCCTGGGCAAGAATCCAAATCCAATAGAAATGAGAACATTATTTTTGTAGCGATATTTTCTTTCTTGTGAATGCACAAATTTACAAATATAAGTAATTTTAAATTATGATTTCCGTTCCATATATATATATATATATATATATATATATATATATCGTGTAAAATTTTCCTGGCGATGTTACGGGAAGTTGTTGGACTCCCAAAATCAAGATGGTGACGCAATAGTTCAGACCCGCTGGCTCAATCCGAAGCGATAAATGGTAGGTTTCAGAGGGCACATTCATCAATGTGAAACCCGGCCAGGGACGTGTTTCGTGGCTTATCGCTCGAAAAATATTTCTCAGAAATAATTGAAACTTTCAGCGCGGGAGTAGCGGCAGCATGTAAAAAGTGCTACTTACATCCCACGCCGGGATTGGCCTGTTTTATTTATCGTGCTTTTTTTTTCATAAGAGATCTCCACATTCTGTATCGGCAACTCATACGTAGTGATCGATTATTTCAGGCTTAAACAGGAGACTTACAAAGCCTTGATTTCATTGGGAAAATTTGCTAACGACTTACTTGTCGGTGGATTCATTACTAAATTTTGATGAAGAAGCAATGAAAATGATTCGAAAATTTTGTGGCCACCCCTGTTAGTGTTTCAGTGCTAGCAGGCGTAACACCATTGACACCGCTCCCTGGTTGTAGTAGTTCCACACAGTCGAAAGCAATTATTTTTGCCTTAAGCGAAAGCATTCAAATTATTTAAAAACGTAACTTCCGAGAGGAATGGTACAGAAGAAAACATGACAAACTAAAAAAAAAAGTTAATACTGAAGTAACGAGGAAGCACGGAATTAGAAATAGGAAATATTTCTGAAATATTTTTACCAGTAAATAGATAGCCTACTATTAACTTTAAGGTACTAAAGTGCTAAAAGCAAATTTATTAATACCAAAAGATGAAAGGTATAAATGGCTTTACAAATAATTATTTATAACACCAGTGAAAAAATTATCTTTAAAGGATGATAATGTTTGTTCCCTAGAATTTTAACGAGAGATTACTATAAAAAGTTAGAAAGTTTTATAAACAAAAAGTATGACTATAAGTATCTCAAAATTAAAAGGCAGTTTCAAATTTTTACCAATACTAACAAATATCTAACTCCAATATCTGAAATATAATTAATAAAAGTATGCTTCACAAAATATATTATATTCACAATGCCAATAAAATCCTTAAAGGAATGTTCTAGTTATTTTCTAGCAAAAAATACAGTCTATGTACCAGAGAATAGCGTAACCATGCACTTTCATATATACTATTCCCCTTTGGATACATGAAAGTATTTTTATATCTTTTATCAAATTCAGCTTATGTTAATATTACATTTTGATGTCGATTCCAATTAGTCGTTTATTTTAGTGAGATATGATTAAAAATTCCTTAACTTGATATTCAAGTCTGCATAAAACAAGATAGCTAAACGAAAAGTGAAATTAATATTTTATTTCGTCATCAAAAGTATTGCTTGATTATTGCATTTTAAATGTTAATGAATTAATGATTTTTAATGTAAAATTAGCTTTTTTAAACACTGCACTTTAAAAAAAAATATTTTTAGTAGGCCTACTGGGGAAATTTTCAACGTGTACTATTAAATTGGTTTTAAAATGGACTAAGTTAAAGTAAGAATTAGAATTTTGGGTTTTATTTCATGCATTGGTATATCAGTCAAACATCAAAAACTTGTAAAGACTACTTGCAAGAACACTCGTGTGTCGTCCACGTACGTGTTAACCTTGTTTGCAACGAAGAAGAGAGCCCAAAAGTTTAAACACGGCGAAGGTAGAGGAAGATTCGGTCACCTGGAATTATGAGGAACTATTTTTTTTTCTAGGCGAATTCTCTCGGTGAATGTCTGTAAAATTGCTGTGATTTCTAGCAGCGTAGGTATTTTTTTCAACCGAAGTAACGAGGCTACTGTGTGGATTCTAAAGAAGGCTTTCCTCGGAGTGCTCCGCGACGCCTGCTGTGCCAGACTGGGTCGTTACCACAACGCCGAAGTACCACAACGCCGAACGTACAATATCGCCGAATACCATAACGCCGAATGCCAAATTGACCGCAACGCCGACAGCTAGAAAACTGCTGTGTACCACAACGCCGAAATACAGTAACGCCGAAAAAATGTTGCTGGGCGGAGGGGGGGGGGGGGGGCATAGGAGCAAAATGAAAAACAACTGAATGAATTTGTGTGTGTTTCTTAAATGTATCTTAACGCCGAAATACCACAACCTAACTTAACCTAGGCTAGCCTAACCTAGCCTAACCTAAACTAACCTTACCCAACCTAACCTTTGTGGCAGTCCTGCAATGACATTTTTCGGCGTAAATGTATTTCGGCGTTGCGGTATTTCGGCGTTGCGGTATTTCGGCGTTGCGGTATTTCGGCGTTGAGGTGCGTCCCCTGCCAGACTCGGGAAGAGCTAGTGATCGGCGCGCATCAGCCCCACGCCGCGAGCACAGCCGTCTGCCGATGAGCGACACCCACCGCGTCATCATCCACTTAGCCACGGTCCCGCCCGCGGAGGGGAGGGAAGCCTTCGTGGGCCAGTGCCCCATTCGACCAGAACCTGCACTGGAGCTGGTATTTGACGTGAATACGTCTTTAAAATTGCTTCCATAGTGGGAGGTAATTAAAAAAAAATTGGTTGTCTGTAAAGTTGGTTTACGGACGATAGTTTAACGTGACAACGTCATAACAAAACATTGATGAAATTATTTCATTCTTTTATGAATAAAATTGAATCATTTTTATTGAATTATCACTATTTTGTATGGATACAAAGAAGGAGGGAAATTAAATCTACAATTTAATTGATAAATTTACTTTTATTTGCACTCATTAATTCAAACATGTTTATTACTTTAACGAAGAGATTATTTTAACTATAACTTTTATACATATTTGCTATTTAACTTCTTCCAATTTGTGTTATTCTGTTAAGGATAGGACTATTTTAGGAAAAGTAGGAAACGAATGGGAGTGTTTCAAGTTTAATGTGCCTCGGAAAAGTCAAATCGATGGTTGTTCCAATCGAGTGGAAGAGAGAGATATGCGGCGCAAGCGTACAATGAGCGTAACGTGACACAGCGTAACGGGACACTTTTCCATGCGTACAGCCGGCGTTCATGGATTTATTAGACGCTGTCACGTCAAAAACGAATGATAACAAAATCGGGAAATAGTGTGTGGTGTTTGTTACAGCTACATATCTGTCATCTCCATACAAAATTTAATTACTTCACTGGATAGCTAAAGGATCAAAGAATTCGTTATGCTAAGTGAGGACTGTAACGCATCGCGCGCGGTGGAGGGGGAAGCGCCGCCATTTGGAGGTCATTTTGCTGCGTTTCGAGATTTCCATTTAGTATAACTTTTGACTTGGAGAAGCTTCGACATTCGTTCAAGTTTCAATCGTCTGCTTCGTCAAAATCTATCGACTGCATAACTGTATTGATTTAACGTTTACCAGAAATCTCGATGTATCCTGCATGCCATTTGTGTCATAATTTTCATATCACAGACCTATAATTAATAAATTTATAACATGGTAATTATTTGTTTACTTGCCTTCTTTACTGAACCCGACGAACGGAAATAGTTACTATCATAAGCAAAATATGGAAACCCGAAGGACTTCTTAGTGTTAAAACACGATTATAACATATATAAAATAGCGTATTTTATATTTTGTATAGAAAATATTACCTGTTACGTACACTTATTCACATACAACACACGGTCGTGTCCATGACACAGCCACACCCCCTTTTTTTTAAGACGTATTTGTTGGGTGCGTTTTGGAAAAATAATGAGAGTGAATTTTTATGGGTCACCATGCATCGAAATTTTCACAGGAAGATGGCGGACCCACGTACATGAACAGAAACCCATATATAGTCACTGTCATATAAATTAGAGAACATACCAAACGTATTAGTGTGCGAAATGAAACTTTATGTTGGCGAAAATATCCTGGACTATATTTTATGAACTAAAATAGTCACAATAAAAAGTAATCTCAAGTTTAAAACAACGTAGGCGATATTATGTTCCTGTATGTATAATTTATTTATATTATAAAGTATTATATTATTATTTATAAATAATCATTTTAATAAATTAGAATAAACATTCACCATTTTCTTTTGTTATCATTTGTAATTAAAATTTATCTCGTTTGTTTTATTATTTTAAATAATTTTATACACACGTTTATATAATTATTTTATACTAAATACCTTTTTAAATTAAATTTTGTAATAGTAAAATTTCAAAATAGTTCAGTGTCTTAAATAAAAAAGGACTTTAACTTATAACGTGCCTACATAAATACACATACTTGTTTTTTAACCACCAGGTTGAGTTTTAAACACACATATGTGAGGTTTTGTGTCTTATGTGAGTTGGAAAAAAATGTTTTGAACCAGATGAGTGTTAAAACTTTGTAGCATTGTCTGGGTTTCGTGGTTGGCTGGATTTATTTCAGGTGCATTGTCATCACACCATCCATAGCCTTCCAGTGCGGAAGCAAACACATCTTGCATACGGCCGCCAAATACCTGGAACAATCGCAAGCGCAGTCTAACGAGCGACCAGATATTATGCCCCTATTAATTGTTAGTTTGGCCGGCCCTGGCAAACATAGATACAACGGCAAACATTTTGCCTTCGCATGTGCGGATTTCGTGGGATTTAAGTGAATGTGGTGATGGTCTCATTAAGAGGCAGAAGATGATATTTAACATTTTCGCAAGTGCGCTGTTGAATTATTTAATAAAAATAAACTTATAGAAGCCGCCAAGCCATCAGGATTTTTATTGCTCTATAAAAAGCTAGTAGTGCTGCCCAACACGAGATGGCACTATAATCACCTCGTCAAGCTGTTTACGCCGTTGGTTGGTTAACAGGTAAAGTAATAATTCATTAAGTACATTAATATTTAATGGTATAATCTAGCCTCTCAGACAAAAATACAACGAGTTAGTAGATTCTTCAGCTGTGTCTTAACTCGTCCGAATTTTTACGTTCCCTAACTACCTCGGAAAATGCTTCGTATTCAAGGTGACAACAGCGAATTAAAGATTCAAAATAAAACAAAACGGTCAATTCAACCAGAACAATAAGCATTAAAAGTTCTCGTTATGACCCAAATTATTTATGTTATCTGATATTTACGTTTAACCATTAACTCTTCTCTTCTTTTGAAGATAAGTTGAAATGTTTAAACATCCGATGTAGTCAAAAAAGAAATAATTGATGCAGTGACGTCACAGATAAAAACCTGGAAAGAAACAGGGTTTCAATTTTTAAAATGTAAAAGTTTTCCTGTTGTAACTACAGGAGCGATTGTTTTGAATTGTGTGCTGAACTACACTATAACACTAAAAAATTCTTCTGTGGTCGCTAGAAAAGACTTGGTCACTATAGACACTAAAAAATATGTCGTGATAGCAAAATACATTTGCAGCCTCAAAGAAACCACTTTCAAGAGATTGCACAACTATTTGTTGTCACTAATAAGGTAGGTACTTAAATTATACTAGAAATAAAAACTTTTTAGTTGTCAACACAAAACAATTGTTGGGGTTTATATTGACAATTTTGTTTTTCAGCGGCTACAAAATATATTTTTTTAAGTGTAAACTCAAGTTAAGAACTTATCATGGTAAAAAAACATACAACGATATTAAGTGTAAGATTTTATCCCAATAAAAGAAAATAATCACCAATAGGACGCTCCGAAATTCAAACTTGTTGAAGTTATACTTCTAATGCGACTTCCAACAAGGTTGCGTTAAACGTTTAACGCTACCATGGAGAATAACGCTACCATGGAGAATTATTTGCATGCAATTAAAAACTATTTTTTAATGATGCCAAAGAAGTATAACTTTTCACGCGCATACCTAAGTACACGCTTCCATTTTTTTATTTCTAACAAATTCCTAATTAAATCTTTTACTTTGAACACTCTTGGAACATCTGCTATTTCTACATTACCTCTTTGTGTCAGCTTTGTTAACTCCAGTTTGAGTTCACTTCATTCACAATTTTTTTTTCAATTTAAATATAATCAGTTATTTGAATTTTAAATGAAGTTAACTCAAGTTATTTAGTCTTTGAAATTAAAACGCGTGCACTTGAAATTCTTTATTTGGGAAAACCTTCAAAGTTACTATTTCAGTCCGATTTATTTATCACTTTCCTTTTTGACTGAATAGCTAACTCAAGGGAAATCATAATAAAAAAGTTAACTGCTTGTGCAAGGCGCCGTGGCTTAGTTGGTTAAAGCGCCTGTCTAGTAAACAGGAGATCGAGGGTTCGAATCCCTCCGGTGCCTTAAATGTAAAAAATTTTAAATTTAGCATTAATAGATTTCTACGCTAGCAATTAAACAAAAGTTTTAATAGATGCAAATTCAATACGCTCGTGGAGTAAGCTGTGGAAATCTTTGCAAAGAAAGTATTTTCCCGAACAGGCATTATTTGGGTCAAACGATGTAAACCAATTTTGGTTAAAAATTTGTCGTTGTGTATGAATCCGTGCATTTTCCCTATCCTTCTTATGTACCTCTCTTTCTAAGCACCCTCTTTGTTTCTCCGTGTGCATTCTTAACGCTCTTCGAGTATCTTGGGAGCTTAGTTTTTGCCAGCCTCTTTTTAACTGAATCGTCTCTCAGATTGCATAAAGAACTGACTTGAAATCATGCTGCAAAAAAAAAAAAAGGTAGTTAATGACAACGCGTCGACTAGTAGGTGATACTTAAATTTTTCAAGATAAAAGCTTAAGGTTGACACCAATTGGTGCATAATTCACCGCATCGTCCCTATCAGCAGGGTGATTTGCGTTGTGCTGCTCGCTACCATTGGACAAGCGGAACCCCCAAGTTGTGACGTCTCGCCTGTCCCTTAAAACTATCTATAAAAAAAATGGGGTGTGATTATTTCATGGACACGGCCGTGTGTTGTACGTGAATACGTGTACGTAACAGGTAATATTTTCTATACAAAATATAAAATACGCTATTTTATGTATGTTATAATCATGTTTTTTTTTATTTTAACACCATATATATTCACTGTAAATATTTTACACTAATGTTTTATGTACGCAATCGAGAGATTTTGATGAGAGCTGACGATTGAAACTCAAACGAACGTCGTAGCTTCTCCGAGACAAAAGTTATACTAAATGGAAATATCGAAACGCAGCAAAATGAACTCAAAAGGGCGGGGCTTCCCCCTCCACCGCGCGCGATGCGTCACAGTCCTAACTTAGCGTGACGAATTCTTTGATCCTTTAGCTATCCAGTGGTGTGATTTAATTTTGGATGGAGACGATAGATATGTAGCTGCAGCACCAAACTGTATCCCCCGATTTTGTTATCATTAGTTTTTTGAATTATCTCCCACTATGAAAGCAATGTTAAAGACGTATTCACGTCAAAACTGAACTTTGAAGAGACTTGTGTTTTTTCTCTTCCATAAGAACACCATTTGCTTTGTGACTTGCGATATGAGGCGCTCTACCGTGACCCTGGCATGTTCGGTGATCGGGAAGGTGTGAATTCGATTGCTCGCATTAGCTAGGCAATCTAAGTTTAGTGAGCAATTTTATATTTAATCTATACCCCGAAGATGCCCATAGGTATGAAATCTGGATACGTCACTGAGACCTTTAAAAAAAAGTAATTCTTCAATTCGGAGACACAATGCGTTGGGAGATCGACAGGTTGTTAAAAGCTATCAGCAAACTCCCTCCCAGATGTCCTGAGTACGAATGTAGACAGCCGAAGCCAAGCAAACTGTATCTGTTGGAACAGACGCGTGGAGCCAGACCGTCTTAATAAGTAAACACGCCGACGGGAGAATTGGAGTGTAGCGGGGCTTCGCGATGAGACATTTAAAATTTAGTTTTTTTGTTAAACATTTATTTCTGACTTAGATTTTGTACTCTGCTATCTGATTTTATGTCTTTCCTCGCTTTGTTTAAGTGTTGCTATTAGAATCTGATGATTATCTTTTATTCTTTTAGAATCGTTTGTAGTAAAAATTTAATATTTTAGTGCTGATTTAATACATTATTAATTTTTATGAAAATTTAGTAAAGATGGGGTCAGAAAAAAAGTTGCGTGACCTTGCATTCTTCTAGAGAGATTCGGAAGCATTGGTGCTACTGAAAGGCCACTGTCATCGATAAAAAGTTGCACTAGATGAGAACTGCTGAAAAAAGTATCTTGGAGCATGGAAAATGGTTCCCTGTTAAAATTTAAATATTTTCACTACACTTAATCAAAACTTCACTTGAATAATTCGCGTCATTAATGGTTTGTCCACAAAGATATACTATCCAAAACTTCGTTTTACCAGTTTCATTTTTTTATCCTGGTGATGGTTTCCGGAACACTGTGTTTTTACGCGCAATGTATACATTTTTTAATGGGGTCTACTGAAGTATTCCGTGTGATCATGGAACATGCGGGGCGCATTGTGTCGCAGTCAGGGTCGGATTTAGGGGAGGGCAACCGGGGCGAAAGCCCCGGGGCCTCCACAAACGGAGGGGCCCCACAAATCCTTTGATATTCTTTTTTCGCTGTTTTACCTTTACCTACAGTACTTTGTACATACATGATTATATTATTGTTAAATATTAACAGAAATATTCATTAACACTAAAATTTAATTTCATATAATTCTTGTCGCCGATTATATTTATGTATGTTTCTTTAAATACTAAGAGAATCTACTTGATTTCACAATAAATTATTTATTGGAAAACTGGACAGAAAAAAATTGTTCATTTTATTTGGGAAATAATTTGGGGCCAGAGGGCCTCCGCTCCTCTGTTGCCCCGAGGCCTCCAGACCTCTAAATCCGGCCCTGGTCGCAGCCAAGGGCCGAACAGCCCCGGAATTGGCCGAAGGGTGCCGAGGAGGCCGCGTCGCGCCGCTTGCTGCGTGCCTCGCAGCTCGCTTGCCCTACAGACCAATCGCAAGGCTCGTACCCCTTCTCCTCTTCTCTCCACGCCTGCAGTGGGCGTACACGCATTTGACAACATGGAACTAATCCCAGCTGAATAAATCGCGCCTCTTCTCCCTTCACGTCGCTTAGTTATTTTTTTTTATTTTATTTAAAAGGAAGTTCAATCACGAAAACAAGTCAGTCATGTCGATAACACTTACGTTGTCACGTCACACTTCGGAGCTACAGGCGGTCAATTTCCTGTCTTTTGAGTTGGAAGGAGAATGTCGTATCGAACTCGCGGATTATTATACGTAGTGTTACTAACTAGGTATGTGGGGAGAACTGGGTTCGCAAGGGATAGCCCAATTAAGTTTTTAATCACAGTTTTATTAATTACTTATATTTACATTACTAATAAATAATTGTACTTGAAAATGTCCGATCACCAATCACTGGTACTTTAAAATGTTTATTGTCAAGTCACTCAATGTCTGTAAAGTTCCGCAGTTCGCACTCCTCACTGGAACTAGGCTTAACAGTGGTTCGCCCCTTACCTCGCGCCTGTCCACACACACAGTCTCGTGCCACTCAGTCGCACTCTCACGATACCGTTGCTCCACGTCGCGCCACTCTCGAGGGGGATCTCTCACCCTCTTCGCCGATGTCGCACTTCCCTGCACTCGCGGAACTCTCCGAACTCGCGACAAACCCCGCGGGAACCAGCGAAGCTGCTTAAGTACCTGTGGTGCCGAACAGACAGGAGCGGCTGTGACGAGTCGCGTCAGCCCCGGCCGACCCGACGGCCGAAAAGTCCAGAAATGCGGTTTTTATTCGTGCCACTCCAAGTGGCGTACTTGGGAAACCCGCAGAATTACTAAGCCGCTAAAAGGTTCATTGGCAATGACCTGAGTGGATTGAAGAGACGGCGAGGAAGGGCCGGGGAGGGGGGGTGGGCATGCGAAGACCCTTGTAATCCGGCGAGGCACGTGTGGCAAAGTATCACGTTCCAGTCGTCATGAAGAGCGTACATGAAATCTTCGTCAGAATCGTTGACCAGCGAGGACACTTGGTGAATTTTCGAAACGAAGAAATTACATTATGTCTGCACTAGAAGCGATGGGCATAAATTTTGTGGGACTGGACAGTTACAAAAGAAATCGCAATGCTATGAAAAAGACCAGTTCGCTACCAGATGTCGGTGCATTAATACCTGACAGCATAAAGTTTTTTCTCAGTATAGGAAAAGTGCCAAATAAATGTTGAAGACAAAATCCACAATGAGAATACCCATTTTCAATGACAGCATTAAGAGAATGGAACTGCACGAGTACCAGCCTTTCTTGTTCGGGCCGTATGTAATTATTTTTTATACAAACAAGCTAAACTTATTAGATAGTGTGTTTACTAAGGCTGTTGAGAATGTTTTTGTCCTTCAAACCTTGTTTTTTTTCACGCCTTACTGTAATATTTTATCATATAAAAAGTCAATTCGGATCAAAGATGTAGATAATATTTTCAGATTTTACGATAAATAAGAACGAATTTGATAATTTACGTGGTACAAAAATTATGAATTTTTAAAAGATTTTTACCATTTTTTTTTCATCCCTTTGCTAAATGTATGTCTTCTTAAAAATTATTTCAAACAAAAGTTTTAAATAAAAATTTTACCATTTACAAATAATTTGAACGGATTCGATAGTGTGTCTACTAAGAGAGTTATGAATTTTTTTTGTCCTTCAGCTCTTTTTTTCCACCCTTTTCAATTTATTATGGTTGATCGTATCACAAATGTATTTAAACAAAAATGTTTGGCATTACTCCTACGAGTTATAATAAGTTCAAATGGATGCGAAAGTGGGAGCCAAAATAGTTTTTTTTTTTTTATGTTTTTCCAAAATATTCTCCATTTCTACCCTTCTGGTGGAATTTTGCCCATTAACAAACACGACCAAGATTTTTCTTTGCTATATTTTTTGTATCAGTTTGGAAGTGATTCGTGCCAGATAACGGCATTCATCGTGTACATATTATTGTGATATATACATAGATATATTATTATATTCGCAAACATTTGAGTTGACGATAAGTTTGGGGCTATTGACCATGAAATGAAAAAACTATACAAAAATTTTCCGAATGTCGCACCATGGTAACGGCTACAATAGGTAGTCTTTCTTCTAAATATACCTAAAATTGACAGTAGTGATGAATCTAATACAACTACATTGTTTAATAAGTTTTAAATGCTAGTAAACACTTACGAATACTGTTAAAATCATATTAGACAAATTTACGAAAACTTATTACTTGTTACAGTTTTATGGCAGAATACCGGATGCAACATAAGACTGTCATTTTCTCAGAAGAATGGAAACGTTAAATTAGTTGGTTCGTAAGCGTTGCAAATGTGGCGTGATTCAACAGTAAAGGAATGAAAGTGCACATAAAACACAGCAAACGTGGTTTGCAACATCGGGAGTCCTTCAGTGCCAGAATATTTGACTGCCGCTTCCTTCTTCACAAGTCGCTTCAAGGACATAGTCGACGTCATCCATTAGCAAATCTAACAAGCTATGACTTGCACAATTACAATACAGTGGCAGTGAATGACGTTGACGTAATTATCTCTAAAAGTTTACCTATCAAGCTGCCAACACCTCGGAATTGTTTTTTTTATGAACTGGCATTATTCAACTGCTGCCCATAAGCTGACGGTCGTATTTATCACATTAAATTTTGTTCAAACTCGTATTTACTCGAAGAGATGAAACCTGAATTACGCAGTCAAGGTTTCAACAGTTTTTTTAGACGATAACAAGTTTATATCGTTTGGCTGTAAAAATTTAGCTTCGAGTTAATAGCGACTGACTGCTACAAATATTTTTCCCTGTTAAGTCATTTGCGTTTAGTATTTAATTTGATTCCGGCAATTACAACTATAATAATACTGTATACAGACAATATTAAATGTTTTTTTTTTAATTTTACAATTTTTATGTATTATCTCTGTCTAAGGAAGGCAAAATTTCAATTTTATATTCAATAAACTTTATGGAATATAAATATAGTTTTTTTTTTCCTAACTCATCACATTGTCTTCCCATAAAAGTTGCTTACTGTAATAAACACACATTTTGCAGATTCTCTTAGAAATCATATAGCATACATGTAATTTCACCTCCACCGCCTTTTTTTTTTTTGTAGATGAGCCTTCCTAAGTTACTAATAATTTGATACGAATTTCTTAGTTTTAATGTATTGAAGCACTTTGTATGATTGATTTTTGAAGGGAAACTTCTTTGGGCGCGATGGGAGAAAAATTTCAAAGACGAAATTTAATGCATAGTTTTCGTGAAACATTGTGATTATTTTTTCCCTATCCTAAACAAAACTAAGTGTATTTAGGAGGGTCCGGGTTAGGGAGGGACCTAGGTGCGTCTCAGGCCGAAGCATATACGCCTGGTCATGCTGGGATTAGCCATGCAGGGAGAGGGTCGCATGCATCATGTGCTAGGAGGGGATTGGCCAGCCATGGCAACGATTAATGCCATGACTAACTCCTCTCACTTCTTAACTCTGGACTAAAAACTAGTTAAGTTGGGCCCAGGTAAAACCTGAAAAGACACTAAGAAAACCCTGGGCACTTACTGTACATGCGGGATGCAAAAATTCGTGCATTAATTACAAGCAGGTTGGTTACGGGAAACAGAGGGATGGTTCACGAAAAAGAGTTGGACAGATTAGAAAGAGTCTACCATCCGGGGGGTTGGGAGCTTGGACTTTATATCCGCATTGGGTTTGGGGGACGCTGTTTTCTTCGGGGGCGACTTTGTGTCGTTCCCCGCCAGGCTGCCAGCCAGCCTATACTAAACTAGAAGGGGAAAGGTATTTGTGTAGGCCTATAAAATAATTTATATAAATAAACATTAAAATTTTAAAAAAATTGGTAACATTAATAATTCGCAAGCTACGATTTATTTTATTAATATGTTTGTCGCGAGTTGGTGCGTCGGGCTACACTCAGGAGTGGATATAAATTCAGGTTGACCGAGGTTAGTTCGAGAAATTATCCAGTCGTTCATCGCGAGATTTTTGGATTGGTAGTCAGCGATGCTAACCGCACGGCCACGATGCCATCTTGTTCATCGCGAGTGTAAGAAAATTGTGAAACTATTTCCGACGCTAGTGGGTTGCGGACGGTGCAGAGAACTGGCGGGCCGCGGGCTCCACGTGGCGGCGTGCGGCTCAGGTTGAAGTCGGTGGTCGTCTCTCGGGGCGTGCGCATCTCTCTCGCGGGCTGTTGGCTGGGAGTTCCCTGCGACCTATTGGGTAACCGAAGGCTGGCAGTGCGTGTTGGTTTTGTGTGCGTGCTGGGGGCGGCCTAGCAGCGCCAACTGCTACCGACCGCGTCCCGCGGGTGGCGGATACGGGAGCCCAGCTCGAGAGTTGCAATCTCGCTGGGGTGGCTGTGAATAACCAATAGCAGTCCGCGGACCAATGGCCGGCCTGCGGAGTCGTTATTACGGCTATCGGGGTGAAAGGTAGCCTGAATGTAGCTCGGCGCGTGGCAGGAAGCAGCTTCGTCGGCGAAGGCCCGCAGGGGAGCTCGATGTGCTGAAAAAATGCGAAGTGTAGACGAACTGCGGGCTGGAACTTGCGGAGCTGTGAACTGCTGCGCGCGCAACGGAATTGAAATGCATCGGAACTCTGAAGGAAGACATCAGGAACCTTCAGCTGGGGCTGCTGTAGGTGTGGCAGCAGTAGCCTCGAGCGGCGCGACCTTAAACCGTCTCGGGGATTTTGGGTGGCGAGGTTGGTTCCCTCCCCCCACCCTGGCTTGAAAAGTACTGCTGTTGACCTGAAGAAGGAAGATGAAGATGGCGCAACGTCAGGCTGCCTTTCGCTCCGTGCGCCCGCAGTTCGAGCCGGTTTACTGGCTCGTCTGCCCACTTCTGTTTTAACTGTGGCTGCCTGGGCAGCTGTGGCTGGGCTGACGAGTGAAGTCGCCCGCCCCTGGGGGCGCTTGCGCCCCTGGTTAATAATAACCCAGGAGCTCCCAACTTTAAATGCGGGCCGCAAGGCCCAAGCTCCCAACTCCAGCATGGTTGATTTTTCAGCCCCTCCAACTCTTCTTACCTGGACCCTTCTTCCCTCTTGTCCAGTAGTTACCTGCTTGCTTAATGCATGTTATTTGATCTCCGCATGAACCGGCCCAGGGTTTTCCCTGTGTCTATGCAGGTTTTACCTGGGTCACATTAGCTAGCTTTTAAGCTAGGCGACCAATGGGGCGTCAGTTATGGCGCCAATCGCAGCCATGGCTGGCCAGTAAACCCCAATAAGCACACGATGCACGCGCCCTTGTCCTGCATGGTTAAAAAAACCCGCATGGTAGAGTGTATAGGCTTCGGCCTGAGACACACTTAGGTCCTCCCCTAACCTGGACCCTCCCCTACACACTTATAATTAACTTAGGCTAGGAAAAAAAATCAGATTGAACCCCGCCATGCTGCAGGGATAGGCTGCTACCCGCCTGTACCTGACGGCACCCGACTGGGCAGAGGGCAACACAACGGGGTTTGAGGTTATTGTGCACCGCGCCACTGGCCATCTTCGCAGGGAAATGGTGTTCTTTTAAGACCGTATTATTTAATTACTTGTGTAAATCAGTATTGTTAAACAATGTTATATGAGTATTGTTTTAGCTGTGTAACTAAATATTGGTTGCTTGTATAGTACTTTTTATGCTTTAGTTTAACAGTTTATTCGTAACGAATTATTATTCGTTTAACTAAATCACACACCGTATTATAATAATGAGTCCACGAACATGTAAATATGTTTAGACCAACTAAGAATAACTTAGTTTAAAAAAAAAGTATAAACAAATCCTGTGCATGGAATATTAATGTTTATTTTTACTTTGTGGAAATATGGCTATAATGTTACTCATTGTTCATTAATTCCACGATAATGTGATATATGCAGAACAACTAAATATGTCTATGCTATATCGCATCACATAATCTACAAGTAAATTTAAAACTAATAGTTTATTACAATTAACTCTAGTTTTAATATTTACTAAAAAAATTCTTTATGGTTTGAGTATTGTAACAGTAAGTAATATTTATTCTTAATTAATCAATATTGATTTATCAATAGTTATTGATATTCTGACATGTTATTTTGAAGTGAGTAATAATTGTGATATTTTATGTTTATTTATTTATATTTGAAACAAATAAAAAATAATTAAAATATGTTAATCTTAAATCCTTGAAAAGAAATGACAGCCAAAATTTTCACGCTGTGTTACCATGTTATTAAATTGTATAAATGGTTTTGCTGATTAATACTAAGTAATATTATAAATGTGATTGAGAATAAAAAAAATTCGTAGATGAGTTACTTTATAAAATGTGTATTTATTGTAGTTAAAATTGTTTTCGTGCTATAGCTGAAAATCTTAATATAACATATTATGTGGTGATTATTTCAACAGTGAGTAGTGTTCATAGTTAAGGGGATTGGTGCACCAGCATCGTATTAAAAAAACAATATATTTGTTAATGATTCAGCTGCTAGAGAAAATTTGAACCATTCTGGTGTAAAAAAATTTTTTAATTTTTTAATTTTAATTTAGTTATTGCTGATTTTCGGGAATTTTTTAAATTCAAGCTTTATTAAAAAACTATAAAGAATTCAGTGGTAAAACTTTCGCAGATAAATTTTCAGACACGGGAGATATGACTGTGACCATTATTTTATCTGTAATCATTATTATTTTAATGTATTTACAATTTGAATTTTAATAACTGAGCTGCTACGAAATTGCGTGATATTCATTTGCGAATTTAATAACATTCGCGTTTTCATTTTTAATTCAAACGCCAACATATCTGTCGGCTGAATGATTGACTTTATTTTAGTCTTTAGTTTATTGCAGTCGGACCTAAAGTAAAAACGTAGCTGTAGAAGTTTGAGCAGCGTGCAAGCTCGGATACGAGAAATTATGGAGCGCGCTGGACAGTAGTGACACCTTGCGACTGTTTCCCCAACTTTTTGCAGCCAGCCCCCCCCTGCCACAGCTGTCTGCTGTTTACGAAGGGGAGACGGGATTTCGCGCGAAACTGATATGAAGGCCAACGTACTCATTTTCAGTAGATAAGAGAACGTGCTTGGTCTAGCTCGGCGTATAATTGAATGGTTATTCTCTGTTATTATTTAGCACAGTGATTTAGCCAGATGTTTTTTTGTTGTAAGCGTGAGATTTATTCAGGAATAAAATGCCGAAGAAACTCCACCAAGCAGAGTACACAAAAGAACAAAACTATCGAAAGCCATTAGAGCGCTTAGAAAAAAGAATAAAGAAAGATAAGAGATTATTTTATTATAGCTTTTTTTTACCATACATTTATTTTTCAGAGTTGCGTATGTACAACGCGATGGACGCGATGCGACAACAAAAAGATGTGTAAAATTGTAAACATGATTTTTTTTTTCCAGCAATGCGTGAACCGTTCATAAACTATATTCAACATGTATCCGTATAATTACGTTTGAATTTTTTTATGACAGGCATCAATGTTAACAAGTTTATTAAGCCACAATAGACTTTTTTCAGAAAAATAAGTGTAGCAGTAAACACTCAACATAGTCTCACACAAAATCAGTTTACATGAATGCAGTTTTAAGAAGTAAGCTACGTAAATAATAGTTAAACATTATTTAATATCTGCTGGTAACGTTTCCAAAGTATCAGCTTCGCCTTCATTCACAAACAATTTTCGTGAGCTTATTAATTTATTTTGCTGGCGTTTCGTTGGTGACTGTTAGGACTGCAAAATTAGTAAACATTTTTCACCCTATCCTGAGTTAAATCTAAGTGTGCGCGGTTAGATGAGGACCTGTGTCTCATGCTTACGCCTTTACACTCTACTCATGCGGGGTATTAACCATGCGCGTAAGGGCGCGTTGCCAATGACTTGTACGATAGTCTCAACAATCCCCTACGGACTCGAAAAATGTCACCTGCTCATTGGCTACTTGACTTGTGACAACTGTTTGTTGTAATGCCTGTGATTCATCGTTGATTTTGTTGAGGAGTTTTCAGTGATTCAGAGCCTCCCATTTAACTGTGGCCGAATTGAAGAAGCAGTACAAATGTTACATGCTTGAATCCATAGCGAATGGAAACCACAAATATTTACTGATGTAGTGGTTAGTAAAAAATATATATATTATTCGTTTCGCGTCCATCGCTTCGCGCCATGTTGGCTCCTATATTATATGGATTTACAAAATATAACGATTCATTTACGACACTTAAGATAAGGTGTGTAGGATTTTAAGAATTCACTTGAATTAATATTTAAGAACATATTTCAGGATAACTTGTGAAGACGCTCGTACAGACGGCACCGGTTGTGATGACTCATTGTTACCAGAGCAGGGGCCACGCATGTGAAACCTCAACACAACTCGAAAATCAGTAAGTCTTACATTGAAATGTGTCCGCTACAAATGTTCAGGAATTATAATTTTGAAATCGAGTATAAATATTCCTGCAATTAGCATTAGGTATATTTTAATAGACATTGAAAGCGAATCATTAAGTAGCTTCAAAATCCAAATACCAGAATACAGATAGTCTGTAACAATACAGACCTCTCCGACTAGATATGGTCTAGATTGTTAATAGTAACACATTTGAAAAAAAACTGACTAGTTACTGAATATGTTGAAATTATGGTAAACCTGTTACTTTAGATGATTGGTGATGTAATAATGTCTCTTGTAAACTACATAAAATTTTAACTGCTTTTATTTCGCAAATCACCATGGCGGCCATTTTACGATCACGATTTAGTTCTTAAATTTTAAATTAGTTTATTTGTTGAGAGCCTGGTACAATGTGTCTGACCACTAAAGCGATCCGAGCCGCGTAGTGTATACTACTGCGAGGTTGCCGAAGTAGGCTCGGGTCGGGACGAATTTCGCTGTGAAAAAACAAAGGTTTTTAATACATGGAAAATTATCCCAAAGCCGAAAATTTGTACAGTAGTAGAATGAACATTTCTTAGTAACACGTCAAAAGTTTAAGTACTGCCGCAAACCTTGTGCGTCACACCAAAAACGAGCAGTTAAGTCCAAAATGACATTTTTTTGCAACGATCCACAATAATGGATATTGCAAATGCAGTTTATGGATTAGACCGTCAGTATGGAACCCAAAATAATCTAGAAACATTGCCCTATCTGAGGATAGTGATAAAAAGCACAAAGTTTAAACATGTTTCTATAAAATAGACCATTTAAATCATTAAAGTTAACGAATTCACTTTCATTCAATTTTAAGGAAATATAAATACATCTTACATAAACTTAAAGATCCCAACGTGGAAATCGCTTAAAGTAAACGTTGTTGCATATTTATTCATCTTTAAATTGGTATATTTTTTAAGTGTCTCATACAATTAGTCTGACCACTAAAGCGATCCGAGCCGCGTAGTGTATACTACTGCGAGATAGCCGAAGTAGGCTCGGGTTGGGACGAATTTCGCTGTTAGGAAACAAAAAATTTTAATACATGGAAAATTATCCCAAAGCAAAAATTTTGTACATTAGTAGAATGAACATTTCTTAGTAACACGTCAAAAGTTTACCGATGAAACCTTGTGATCACACCAATAATGAGCAGTTGAGTCCTTAATGACAATTTCTACAATGATCCACAAAAATGTTTCGTAAATTTAATAACTTTAATACTTTTTTAAGTCGGTTCTCATTATGGCACCAAAGTAATATAAAAGAATGTCCTACATGGTAATTGTGATAAACACCTCAAAGTTTAAACGTCCTATTATTAAATTGGTAATTTTAATCATAAAAAGTAAGAAAAAAATATTTTTTTTTTATAGAAATTTGACTACATGTTACACAAATATGTTGTGCGTAGCGTCAAAATCACTTCATAAATATTGTCTGTTTTTTTTTTTTTTTTTTTTTTTTTTAAGTTTTAAATGTGTATATTTTGAGTGGCTGGTACAATAGTCTGACCACTGATGTATTTCAAGCTGCGTAGTGTGTTTGCAGCAGTGTTAAAGTCGCTTGTGCTGGGACGTTTTTTGCTCCAGAAAACTAAGGTTTTTAATGTATGGTAATTCCAGACTGAATTTTACTCTGAAAGAATAAACGTTTCCTAACTACAAGTGATTTTTTCTGCAAACTTAGATAAAAATCTTCCAGGATGCGATTTGCTTAGGTAAAAATGTTAGGATGATGGACTCTTTAATTTCTAAATTATAAATAAATCACAACAATAGAACTTCCTAGAAAGTTGTGATAAACTGACGATATTGCGCGAGTAGCAGACCCGTACGTGACTACAGAGAAAGGCTATTTTCCTTGACCGTTAGGATTTATGGGACGAACACCCTCTCACAGCTAGAGTCATAAAATACGGTCAAACTCTTGCAAAAACATCCACCACCACTCTTTGCCACTAGCAATTCAACTAAGTCAGCTAGGTGCAGCACTCCAATAAATTAACTTAGAAAAAAATACTAAATATGTAATTCTATCAATACATTTTACAACACAACTTATGTTTTATTTATTTTCTGGGAAAAATAATATTATCATACGAATTATGTTATAAAAGTGACAAAACTCACATTTACGGTGTATCGTTTTCTTCAATTGTTATGTAGTAAACTAATTTTATACAATTAAATATATATATATTTTATAATATAGGCTACATTAAAATTTTGCGTAGTTCTGATCGAAAATAATATAATGTATTAGAAATAAAAAAATAATTATATTTTTTGGTATTAAAATAATTTTTAATAATTAAATTTTTATAACAAAATACGAACACACATATATAAAACCAGAGGTCCTCTAAAATTTTGATTTACAAGTTCCAAGCAGAAATTGTTTATTGTTAATTTTAATGTATCAAAAATCATTCATATAAGAAAAAAGAATATGTAGTATATCTCAATAGATGTAACATGAATACACCCTATCATATGCATTAAATATATTTTAAGTAATCCTTAAATAAGACCAAGTTTATTGAGTGTCGCAGTACGCAGCGTGTTTCTAAGCACGCCGGCCGCGAAAGATCAGTACGGCCGCAGTACACTGCAACGCTCGGGCAGCTTTCATGAGGCAACTAATTATACTAGACTCTTTATAAATATACTATCTTAAAGCTAAAAGTATAATTATAACCATTTATTTAGACATTTTTTCGCATTGGGCTCTTCAAATCGGTGTAAATCGTATTTTTATCTGGGTGGCAAAGATAAAAAAAATATATGTCGTGAATTAATCGCTTTATATCATATCTTAAATATTAAAAATTTAATTTTTTTTCCTACATTAATGGGTGTATTACAGTTTCTAGATTATTTTGGTAGGTTTACGGACAGTCAAAATTAAAAACTGTATACTTGGGTAGCATTTTAATGGACTGATGTAAGTTGCTGTCACCTAGGACTTAAATGCAAATTTTCGGTGATAACGCACAAGGTCTACAGCGGTAAACTTTCGGTATATTATTAAGCATAGTCAACTCTACCACAGTACAAAAATCCAGCTTTGGACAAATTTTTCGCAGGTTTGTGCCTTTTTAAGTCTTGGTTTCCTGGAGTAACACGAAAGTCTACGCGGGGAAGGGCGGCTACCTGATCCGTGAATGAAGGATAGGGCGAGATGGGAAGCGAAGATAAGATCTGGTTTCGTGGTTCGCTTTCCGTCCGTGTTGGAGAGAGAGAGAGAGAGAGAGAGAGAAAGGCGATATTGTGGAAGACCTTCGAAAGATTCCCGCTAGATGGCAGGCCTCAGAGCTGCAACCTCCGACAACCTCCCCTCACAGAAGCTCTCTCGCCACTAACTTGCCAAATCTAAGCCGCTAGCTTATATACGTGCTGGCTGGCCTTACAGTAGTAATAAACAAGCATTTATGAAACACTTAAGCTCATTTCCAACAAATTCTGACGAATGACTGTTTTTTGTCCTGCACCAATCCCCTTAATTAATCATTATTGATTTATCAATAATTATTGACATCCTGAGCAGTTATTTTTAAATGAGTAATATATTTTTTTAATTCATGTTTATTTATAAAAATTTTCTTCTTCCTGTCTTTTTCTCTCGCTGCCTTTTTACCCCTTAAATTATATACTTAAGAGTCGAGTTTTCAATTGGCAAAGAAGTTTCACTTATATCACATGTACTGAGTTACACGCGCTCTCATTTTCTCTCTCTCCTTGAACGCTATTTTAATTCGATCCTGGTAGCTCTCGTAACGTCAGCCTGTACTCAATGAGGCACCCCGTCATTAAAATGTCATTAAGGCGCTCGCCCCGCCGAAGCCTCGCCTTGTGTTCGCGCCGTAAAACCGCGCTCCGCAGATCATGTCCGGAGCTTTCCCCGCGCCGCGGAATGCGCTGATTGCTTTCATTACGCGCCCGAGTTGCGCCACCGACGGAATGTCATTGAATCTGTCGGCGCGTGGTCAGGGTTCACGCAACTCCCGTAACCCTCAAGCTAAACCTCGGCTAGTCCACATCAACATTACTGTGCCTCATTTTATACTCTGCAATTTTTTTTTGACGTGACAACGTCTAATAAATCGATGAACGCCGGCTGCACGCACGAAAAAGGATGACTCATTGTCTCGTTATGCACATTGTCCCGTTACGCTTTGTCCCGTTATGCTCATTGTACGATTGCGCCGCATCTATCTCTCTTCCACTCGTTTGGAACAACCATCGATTTGTCTTTTTCGAGGCACATTAAACTTGAAACACTCCCATTCGTTTCCTACTTTTCCTATCATCGTCCTATCCTTAACAGAATAACGCATATTGGAAGAAGTTAAATAGCAAACATGTATGAAAGTTATAGTTAAAATAATATCTTCGTTAATGTAATAAACATATTTGAATTAATGAGTGCAAATAAAAGTAAATTTATCAATTAAATTGTTGATTTCTATTCACGCCTTCTTTGTATCCATACAAAATAGTGATAATTCAATAAAAATGATTCAATTTTATTCATAAAAGTATGCAATCATTTCATCAATGTTTTGTTATGACGTTGTCACGTTAAACTATCGTCCGTCAACCGACTTTACAGACAACCAATTTTTAGTAAATGGAGCAGAAATATCCATGCAAAATTACAGATATTCGTACGTTTGTGCATAAAAACAACTGTATCACTAAAAAATAATACTGCCCAGTGAGCTATTTTTTGTGTACCACCAATATTTAAATAATTGGTAAACCGTTCCCTGAGTAGCTTTCCGTTAATAATTGCGCAACTTAAACGTATAATAGAATAAAATAAAGTCAAATTATTGAATAATCGATTATTTTTTCCGTGATTTTTAAAAAGTATGCTTAAATGAAGCACCAATTAAAATATAAAATTATTTGACAATTTACGTAAGAAATACTCAGTATTATTTTTTTTTAAAAAAAAACCTATTTAGTATGTGGAAAATAATCATAGCAATGTTTTGTACAAAGTTACAATATCTTTATTGTAGTATTCCAAACTATTTTTTGGCAACTGGTTTCCAAAGGAATATTTTGGTAAAGTACGGAAAATATTTTTCTGTGTATGTCCGTTCGGACAGGTCTATGTTATCGTTACACCACGCTGTTAATAAACGTCGTAAAATTATATCAAATAACTTTTGATAATTTTTTTATTTTTGTCGTGTGATTTTAAATTCTTGTATATTTTGTATAATTTTATACAAATTATTTTAGAAAACCAAAATTGTACTAAATGATTCGGTAAATATATGCGAATGAACATATTTTATTTCAATATTATGTATGTATTAAAATACACATTTTAAAAAAACACACGCAGAAAATGTTAAATAATCAATGTCCAATTTGTTGTCATTACCTTTTAGTTGTATATGTAGTTACACTTATTCACTATAAAAATACATAATTATTATCAGAGAAACGTTACTGCGACTGAAAAACAGCACGAAACTGTGTATTTTTATAATTAGCTATACTAAAAAAACTAATTTAATTTAAATCCGATTACAAAATAGTATTTCCAATACTTCATTAATGACAATTTTTCACCATACTTTATAGATTAAGACACTAGACTGTCAAACACAATGTCGTAGGTTAGGGTAGTGATCCAGAAACACTAACTGACGGGTTATGATTAATTTCACCAATGCATGAACATGCAAATTTACATACCACGCATTAAAAACACATCAATTGCTATGACTAGAGACCGGAAAAATTCGCGGGTTCATTTTGTGATATGCTAAAATTCAAATAATTATACCGTTGTGCTGCTTCTGCTATTGGTTCACTGTTAATATGTAGGACTCTTGGCCAATTACAGACCATCAGTCAAAGAAGTATCCAATCATAAGTTACCCACTTGAGACGCCTCAAAATTCCGCACCCAACGAACAGGCGCCGTTTGCCCAAGTAGTCAGAGGATAGTGAAGTCTATCCTGAAGGTCATTGAACTCGCGAATTTTTCCAGTCTCTAGCTATGACATATTTACTAAACCATATCGTTGAGCCGATGTGCACAGTGATATAGGTATGTACTTTTAGAAAATGTTATCCTGGCGAGAAGATGGCCCCCAATTTCGAGGAGGAGACACCTGTGACGTCACAACACGCTTCCTTAAACTTGGTGGTTTTCGACGCCTCCAGGTCTCTGCCCCGGTGTGATTCAATCTGTTCTTTCACGGGGAAGGAAGGAAGAAAAAAAAAATTGTTTCGTAGTTGGCGGGAGGTGAGCCTGTTGAAACCGGTCGTGACAGCTTTCCCGACTGACCAGTCGCAGGAACTCGAGGTGTTCACGTCCTTCCATCGTGTCGCTCATCCCGCCGTCGTTGATTGATGTCCTTGTAGTCCCCCTGCGTCCCGCTCAGCCCGATGCTTTATCCCCCGTGACTAAAGCCGTAATCAGTTTCATGCTGAATTAATTTTTTTTTTCGGGTTGGATTTGTGACAAGCTGTGTAACAGGTACGGTCAATGGTAATTTCAATGACGGGTTGAGTAAGAAATTTACCATGACAGTTCATTTTTTTATTCCCTTATTTGAGGTCCGTGGATCATTTAAATCGAATGATGTTTTCTTTGCAAACTCAAAATAAAACACGTGAAATAATTAATCAAAATTATTTCGTTTTACTCAAACCTCACAAATCTATGTTTTGTAAACAAATTATAGAGTGGAAAAGCATCAAATTTTATTCCATTTCATAAGTAAATTGTGTTAAAACTGCTAAAATAAACATTGAAAGCCATTTTAATTTGTATTTATTACAACAAAAACTATAATTTCAACTTGCAATTTATCATACCACTAACACATTTATCAGCAGTGTGATAATATTAAGTTTTCCGCACAGTTGCTTTATTTATGTTTTATTGCAAACTAAAATGGCCTTTAATTAGCAAAAAGGTTTGCAGGTGATCTTATTTTTTTATTTTAAAATATCGAATATTCTATTAAATGGCCATTTTAGATTGTTAAGTTTTAAATAGGCCTCCTCATTTAAAAATTGGCCACACTAGAGCCAGTTTTAGTTCTTTGCTACTGACTTTAGTACGAAAATATAATTTTAACTCATATTTTTGCATCGCACTGTAAGTTGAACTGTGGTACTGTTTACACCTGACCGGTATATTCCAATTATGTTCTATTAGACGTCATTTAGGAAAACCTTACATTTCAAACTAACTCAGGTAGGAGATACGGGTACGTTTGCATACACAAATAGGAGAATGACATATTGCGTGGCAACTGCGGCGGGGGGGCTGAAAAGTATCCAATCGGAATGGTTACCATTCCGTAAATTATACATCCTCATGTGCCCAGAGCAATCCGGAATGGTTACCAGTAGTATAGGATAGGGGCTCCAAGGACACGGGTTCTGGGTGAGGAGCCTGAGGAGACGGTCCGCCATATTGGATTGTGACGTCACGGTGGCCATCTTGGAGGAGTGTAACGGGACATAGCGTAACGGGACAAGTTTGACCTTGACCTTTGACCCTCAAAATTCGTCAAAATTGGGCAAAAATTGCCCAAAATTCCTCAAAATTTCCATTTCTGTGGGAAAACATTCCGCCAAAAAATCTCAAAAAATTCCACAATTCAAAAATTCCCGTTTTCGAGAGAAAAATTCCCGTTTCGAGGGAAAATTTCCCGTTTTTAGTCCTTAAAAATCCCAGCGGCTAGAAATGTCCATATGTAGGCTTAAGCATCCACGTCTACAGCCTACGATAAGCCTCTGACGTCATCATGGATTATGACGTCACCGTTGCAATTTTCGTTACGGCCGCCATCTTTAACTTTTTTATTTATTATCCGATTTGAATGAAAAAAAATTAAAATTTATAAAAAAATTCACTTAATAAAATTTAATGAAAAATATTTAAAAAACATACATTTACGACACGGAGTTCGAAGTCCTCGGTTCGAACCCGGTGAGGGCAAAAAAATTAAAAATGGCGACAGGCTCCTTCCTCAATGGTGGCTGCAGGCAGACTGACTCCCACCACTTTTTTTTTCAAAGCATATATACCGTCACCTAGTATGACGTCATGTCCGCCATCTTGTCTTTGATGCTGGAGACCACCATCTTGTTTTCGTCGGCGAGAGTGCGCTGACACCATGTTAGTTTAGTGCTCATCCGCTAGAGTGCAGTAATCATTTATTACTGTGACACCCGCCATCTTGAAATTTGACCGCCATCTTGAAAATCCGTAATTATTAAGCTAGAAAAGCGGAAAAAAAATCCAAAATTCATCAAAAAAATCACTCAATAACTTACATATCGATTCGACCCGCTCCTGTTCTTGGTTCGATACCCGAACGATGCAATAATGTTTAATTTTATGTAAAAAATAATAATTGCAATAAACCATGTTCAACATATTTAAAGAGACTCTAAATCCTCTACTACCATCATCCTATCAGACATCAAGACCGCCATATTGGAAATTCGTAATTTTAATGCTAGAGATTCGGGAAAAAGTTCAAAATTCATTAAATAAATTTGTAATTTATATACTGATTGATTAGATCGAATAAGGTCCTTGGTTCGATCCCTGGCCGATACAAAACAACTTTAATTTTAAAAAATACCACAAAAGCGACAGGTTTGAGAAAATAAAAACACCACAATTTCTTTTAAAAAAATTTATTACATAAATTCAATACACTACTACAAGTACAAAAAAAAACACTGACAAATTACCAAAGCCTTTTGGATTCCTCGTTTCAAACAGTCTTCTTATTGTACGGACTAAGCCTTTTACATGACTTTAAATGTCTATCCGATCCGTTCATTACCTCAGCCAGAGACGGACTGAAGTCCATATCACCAGGGTCTCACTTATATAGACTCATTAGTCGGTACAACACATGAGTCAAAACAAGAACCATGTTCATTATACTCACACTTAACTTTCTCGGAGCATTTTACATAATGAAGATGTAAGCTATCAAGACGTGAAATTAGTTTTTTGCACTTATTGCACTGAAATTGCATTCTTTTAACATTATTAGAACAACTGCTTCTTTCATGTCTGCGAGCATTTGAGGTGATAGTAAATGATGCGTCACAGTATTTGCACTGATGCAATGTACGCTCTTCATTAGTTGAAGAATCCATTGCTGACGATGAAACTTCGGATGATGATGGTATCACGTCTGTTGAAATCTCCTCCAATGTTGACATCGTCGGCGCACACGGGATCTGCTCCTTCTCCGTCGTAGCTGTCGTCAAGGTTCCCGTAGTCGATGGTACAACCTCCGAGTTCAACGTTAAAGACGGTAAAGATGCCATCGAGGTCTCAAGAACAGATAATTGACACGACTTATGCACCAGAAGAAACAAACTAGGTGATCCTTACACCGCCGTCGTCAGAAACAAACTGAGCGTCCTGCTGTCTAGGACTCGCATATATACATGCAACGTATGGAATAATACGCTAGTCAAATCAAGAACCATGTACAATAATACTAGAGTCAAATCTACAAATTAAAAAAAAAACAATGTTCATTTGATCAAAAAAAAAATCGATCTCTCCAATATACGCCAGACTCCAAGAGCTACAATTCACGTCATCAGATCCATCTACATTTTGCTCCTATGCTTCAATTGACCATTAGCTGCAAGTGCTCCAACAGCTCCATCAGCTCCAACACGTAATGTACGCAATGTACGCGCAATACATGCAATTTACACGCAATAAATGTAATGATTACACAGTACACACAGGAAACGGAACGTACACACAGTACACACAGGAAACGGAACGTACACACAGTACACACAGGAAACGGAACGTACACACAGTACACACAGGAAACTAAACGGACACACAGTACACACAGGAAACTGAACGTACACACAGTACACACAGGAAACTGAACGTATACACAGTACACACAGGAAACTGAACGTATACACAGTACACACAGGAAACGGAACGTACACACAGTACACACAGGAAACTAAACGTACACACAGGAAACTAAACGTACACACAGGAAACTAAACGTACACACAGGAAACTAAACGTACACACAGTACACACAGGAAATGGAACGTACACACAGTACACACAGGAAGCTGAACGTACACACAGTACACACAGGAAACGGAACATACACACAGGACACACAGGAAACGGAACGTACACACAGTACACACAGAAAACGGAACGGACACACAGTACACACAGGAAACTGAACGTACACACAGTACACACAGAAAACGGAACGTACACACAGTACACAGGAAACGGAACGTACACACAGTACACACAGGAAACGGAACTAACACACAGTACACACAGGAAACGGAATGTACACACAGTACACACAGGAAACTGAACGTACACACAGTACACACAGGAAACGGAACGTACACACAGTACACACAGGAAACGGAACGTACACACAGTACACACAGGAAACGGAACGCACACACAGTAGACACAGGAAACGGAACGTACACACAGTACACACAGGAAACTAAACGTACACACAGGAAACTAAACGTACACACAGTACACACAGGAAATGGAACGTACACACAGTACACACAGGAAGCTGAACGTACACACAGTACACACAGGAAACGGAACATACACACAGTACACACAGGAAACGGAACGTACACACAGTACACACAGAAAACGGAACGGACACACAGTACACACAGGAAACTAAACGTACACACAGTACACACAGAAAACGGAACGTACACACAGTACACAGGAAACGGAACGTACACACAGTACACACAGGAAACGGAACGCACACACAGTACACACAGGAAACGGAACGTACACACAGTACACACAGGAAACGGAACTAACACACAGTACACACAGGAAACGGAACGTACACACAGTACACACAGGAAACTGAACGTACACACAGTACACACAGGAAACGGAACGCACACACAGTACACACAGGAAACGGAACGTACACACAGTACACACAGAAAACGGAACGTACACACAGTACACACAGGAAACGGAACGTACACACAGTACACACAGGAAACGGAACGTACACACAGTACACACAGGAAACGTAATGATCACACATACAGTAGCGGAAACACACACAGGCTTAGTTGGAAATCAGAATACAAGAAATAAAAATATTTAATTTTTACTTTCAATATTTTATTACTTCTCAACATTACACAAATACAAGTAAAAGAAGCCATTATTGTATGTAGCCAGCTTTCCTCAGTTCTTTGAGTATGAAGGATATTTCTTTGATGCACGGATAGTTTCCTGCACAAAGCGAGCCATGTAGAAGTCTTAGCCGGTCAACCAATATGTTTGGATCTTTCCATGATGTGTAATCAATCTCTTCTACCACCATCTTACTTGCTTGTTTATTATAAATACTTTTAATATCACAATCGTCCCAGTGATCATAATAAGCATTATCAGATTTATTTATTATAACACGACGTTTCCATCGTTTCGGTCTCAGGACATCGCCACATTCTTCGATCTTGTCAGCTCTAGGTGCTTCATCACAGTCTATGCCTTTGTCAACAGCCTCAGAGTCACTGTAACAATCACTGTAGAAGACATCCTCTTCACCCAGATTACCGTATGAATTCGCTATCGATGATGTCGAAGTGTCTTCATCGTCTTCATGCTTCTGTTTTAGGAGTCCATCATTTTTACAAAGAATGGAGGATCTACTGAATATAGGCTTGAATGTATTCTCACTTTTCACGGTGTTGATACTTCCATTAGTTTCAGTCTTCCCGAAGCCATTAGCATCCTTCAATTTATGTTCTTCCTCACGATCGGGTGAGCTAATACCATCACGCTCAGGACAAGGAAAATTATTGTCATAATGCAGATCACTCTTCTTTAGTTTAGTGGATCCATCGGTGTCCTCTATGCCGTAAGTAGTCTTGACTTTACATGTTATACCATGTCTTTTTAAGCTGTCAATTCGTGTTAACAACCTGCTACAACGATTACAGCTTAACATGTTGCGTAGTGGGTTTCTAGCACAATCATTCTTCTCATGACGTCTAGCATTCCTTCTCATGACAAAATCCTTGCCACAGTATCTACAGCGGCTTCCTTCCGATTCAGCTATAGATAACAAACCACGATCCATGGTAGCTTCTGTGACTAATGTTAGATACAAACTGTCAGTTTTCTCCAATTGGAACCATTTCTTAAATAGAGTTTTTGAAATATTACATCAGCGAGAGTTAAGTTATCTAATGCAAAGCAAATTGATGCAAGTAGTTCCGGCTGTCGTCAACAGATGACGCCACGTGTTGCTTGCAGGTAAATAATATATATTTCATAATGTGGGATGCGGAACGCTCACTATCGATCGCAAAGGGAGGTTGGCTTCGATAGTATCCAAGGAGAAAAAAGTTCTTCCTTCCTGCTAGTGCTTCTCAGATTTATCACGGTCCGCCATCTTGGATTACGACGTCACGGCGGCCATCTTGGATGGGTGTGACCTTGACCTTTGACCGAAACCGCAGGAATGATCGCAAGCACACGGATAAAACCATCATAATATTGGCAAGAATAATCAGGAGCACACGGAGAAAACCACCACAAGTTTTCTTTGATATCATTAAAATACAAAAAAAAATTAATAAAAAATTAAAAATAAAAACAAAAAAAATATTCAAACATTCTGCTAGCTTGTGAACTTCTCATTGTTGAGCAAAGATAGAGTTCTAGTACAAGCCAGAATGTTTGAATATTTTTTTCGTTTTTATTTTTAATTTTTTATTAATTTTTTTTTGTATTTTAATGATATCAAAGAAAACTTGTGGTGGTTTTCTCCGTGTGCTCCTGATTATTCTTGCCAATATTATGATGGTTTTATCCGTGTGCTTGCGATCATTCCTGCGGTTTCGGTCAAAGGTCAAGGTCACACCCATCCAAGATGGCCGCCGTGACGTCGTAATCCAAGATGGCGGACCGTGATAAATCTGAGAAGCACTAGCAGGAAGGACGAACTTTTTTCTCCTTGGATACTATCGACGCCAACCTCCCTTTGCGATCGATAGTGAGCGTTCCGCATCCCACATTATGAAATATATATTATTTACCTGCAAGCAACACGTGGCGTCATCTGTTGACGACAGCCGGAACTACTTGCATCAATTTGCTTTGCATTAGATAACTTAACTCTCGCTGATGTAATATTTCAAAAACTCTATTTAAGAAATGGTTCCAATTGGAGAAAACTGACAGTTTGTATCTAACATTAGTCACAGAAGCTACCATGGATCGTGGTTTGTTATCTATAGCTGAATCGGAAGGAAGCCGCTGTAGATACTGTGGCAAGGATTTTGTCATGAGAAGGAATGCTAGACGTCATGAGAAGAATGATTGTGCTAGAAACCAACTACGCAACATGTTAAGCTGTAATCGTTGTAGCAGGTTGTTAACACGAATTGACAGCTTAAAAAGACATGGTAGAACATGTAAAGTCAAGACTACTTACGGCATAGAGGACACCGATGGATCCACTAAACTAAAGAAGAGTGATCTGCATTATGACAATAATTTTCCTTGTCCTGAGCGTGATGGTATTAGCTCACCCGATCGTGAGGAAGAACATAAATTGAAGGATGCTAATGGCTTCGGGAAGACTGAAACTAATGAAAGTATCAACACCGTGAAAAGTGAGAATACATTCAAGCCTATATTCAGTAGATCCTCCATTCTTTGTAAAAATGATGGACTCCTAAAACAGAAGCATGAAGACGATGAAGACACTTCGACATCATCGATAGCGAATTCATACGGTAATCTGGGTGAAGAGGATGTCTTCTACAGTGATTGTTACAGTGACTCTGAGGCTGTTGACAAAGGCATAGACTGTGATGAAGCACCTAGAGCTGACAAGATCGAAGAATGTGGCGATGTCCTGAGACCGAAACGATGGAAACGTCGTGTTATAATAAATAAATCTGATAATGCTTATTATGATCACTGGGACGATTGTGATATTAAAAGTATTTATAATAAACAAGCAAGTAAGATGGTGGTAGAAGAGATTGATTACACATCATGGAAAGATCCAAACATATTGGTTGACCGGCTAAGACTTCTACATGGCTCGCTTTGTGCAGGAAACTATCCGTGCATCAAAGAAATATCCTTCATACTCAAAGAACTGAGGAAAGCTGGCTACATACAATAATGGCTTCTTTTACTTGTATTTGTGTAATGTTGAGAAGTAATAAAATATTGAAAGTAAAAATTAAATATTTTTATTTCTTGTATTCTGATTTCCAACTAAGCCTGTGTGTGTTTCCGCTACTGTATGTGTGATCATTACGTTTCCTGTGTGTACTGTGTGTACGTTCAGTTTCCTGTGTGTACTGTGTGTACGTTCCGTTTCCTGTGTGTACTGTGTGTACGTTCCGTTTCCTGTGTGTACTGTGTGTACGTTCCGTTTCCTGTGTCTACTGTGTGTGCGTTCCGTTTCCTGTGTGTACTGTGTGTACGTTCCGTTTCCTGTGTGTACTGTGTGTACGTTCCGTTTCCTGTGTGTACTGTGTGTACGTTCAGTTTCCTGTGTGTACTGTGTGTACGTTCCGTTTCCTGTGTGTACTGTGTGTTAGTTCCGTTTCCTGTGTGTACTGTGTGTACGTTCCGTTTCCTGTGTACTGTGTGTACGTTCCGTTTTCTGTGTGTACTGTGTGTACGTTCAGTTTCCTGTGTGTACTGTGTGTCCGTTCCGTTTTCTGTGTGTACTGTGTGTACGTTCCGTTTCCTGTGTGTCCTGTGTGTATGTTCCGTTTCCTGTGTGTACTGTGTGTACGTTCAGCTTCCTGTGTGTACTGTGTGTACGTTCCATTTCCTGTGTGTACTGTGTGTACGTTTAGTTTCCTGTGTGTACGTTTAGTTTCCTGTGTGTACGTTTAGTTTCCTGTGTGTACGTTTAGTTTCCTGTGTGTACTGTGTGTACGTTCCGTTTCCTGTGTGTACTGTGTATACGTTCAGTTTCCTGTGTGTACTGTGTATACGTTCAGTTTCCTGTGTGTACTGTGTGTACGTTCAGTTTCCTGTGTGTACTGTGTGTCCGTTTAGTTTCCTGTGTGTACTGTGTGTACGTTCCGTTTCCTGTGTGTACTGTGTGTACGTTCCGTTTCCTGTGTGTACTGTGTGTACGTTCCGTTTCCTGTGTGTACTGTGTAATCATTACATTTATTGCGTGTAAATTGCATGTATTGCGCGTACATTGCGTACATTACGTGTTGGAGCTGATGGAGCTGTTGGAGCACTTGCAGCTAATGGTCAATTGAAGCATAGGAGCAAAATGTAGATGGATCTGATGACGTGAATTGTAGCTCTTGGAGTCTGGCGTATATTGGACAGATCGATTTTTTTTTTCGATCAAATGAACATTTTTTTTTTTTAATTTGTAGATTTGACTCTAGTATTATTGTACATGGTTCTTGATTTGACTAGCGTATTATTCCATACGTTGCATGTATATATGCGAGTCCTAGACAGCAGGACGCTCAGTTTGTTTCTGACGACGGCGGTGTAAGGATCACCTAGTTTGTTTCTTCTGGTGCATAAGTCGTGTCAATTATCTGTTCTTGAGACCTCGATGGCATCTTTACCGTCTTTAACGTTGAACTCGGAGGTTGTACCATCGACTACGGGAACCTTGACGACAGCTACGACGGAGAAGGAGCAGATCCCGTGTGCGCCGACGATGTCAACATTGGAGGAGATTTCAACAGACGTGATACCATCATCATCCGAAGTTTCATCGTCAGCAATGGATTCTTCAACTAATGAAGAGCGTACATTGCATCAGTGCAAATACTGTGACGCATCATTTACTATCACCTCAAATGCTCGCAGACATGAAAGAAGCAGTTGTTCTAATAATGTTAAAAGAATGCAATTTCAGTGCAATAAGTGCAAAAAACTAATTTCACGTCTTGATAGCTTACATCTTCATTATGTAAAATGCTCCGAGAAAGTTAAGTGTGAGTATAATGAACATGGTTCTTGTTTTGACTCATGTGTTGTACCGACTAATGAGTCTATATAAGTGAGACCCTGGTGAGATGGACTTCAGTCCGTCTCTGGCTGAGGTAATGAACGGATCGGATAGACATTTAAAGTCATGTAAAAGGCTTAGTCCGTACAATAAGAAGACTGTTTGAAACGAGGAATCCAAAAGGCTTTGGTAATTTGTCAGTGTTTTTTTTTTGTACTTGTAGTAGTGTATTGAATTTATGTAATAAATTTTTTTAAAAGAAATTGTGGTGTTTTTATTTTCTCAAACCTGTCGCTTTTGTGGTATTTTTTAAAATTAAAGTTGTTTTGTATCGGCCAGGGATCGAACCAAGGACCTTATTCGATCTAATCAATCAGTATATAAATTACAAATTTATTTAATGAATTTTGAACTTTTTCCCGAATCTCTAGCATTAAAATTACGAATTTCCAATATGGCGGTCTTGATGTCTGATAGGATGATGGTAGTAGAGGATTTAGAGTCTCTTTAAATATGTTGAACATGGTTTATTGCAATTATTATTTTTTACATAAAATTAAACATTATTGCATCGTTCGGGTATCGAACCAAGAACAGGAGCGGGTCGAATCGATATGTAAGTTATTGAGTGATTTTTTTGATGAATTTTGGATTTTTTTCCGCTTTTCTAGCTTAATAATTACGGATTTTCAAGATGGCGGTCAAATTTCAAGATGGCGGGTGTCACAGTAATAAATGATTACTGCACTCTAGCGGATGAGCACTAAACTAACATGGTGTCAGCGCACTCTCGCCGACGAAAACAAGATGGTGGTCTCCAGCATCAAAGACAAGATGGCGGACATGACGTCATACTAGGTGACGGTATATATGCTTTGAAAAAAAAAGTGGTGGGAGTCAGTCTGCCTGCAGCCACCATTGAGGAAGGAGCCTGTCGCCATTTTTAATTTTTTTGCCCTCACCGGGTTCGAACCGAGGACTTCGAACTCCGTGTCGTAAATGTATGTTTTTTAAATATTTTTCATTAAATTTTATTAAGTGAATTTTTTTATAAATTTTAATTTTTTTTTCATTCAAATCGGATAATAAATAAAAAAGTTAAAGATGGCGGCCGTAACGAAAATTGCAACGGTGACGTCATAATCCATGATGACGTCAGAGGCTTATCGTAGGCTGTAGACATGGATGCTTAAGCCTACATATGGACATTTCTAGCCGCTGGGATTTTTAAGGACTAAAAACGGGAAATTTTCCCTCGAAACGGGAATTTTTCTCTCGAAAACGGGAATTTTTGAATTGTGGAATTTTTTGAGATTTTTTGGCGGAATTTTTTCCCACAGAAATGGAAATTTTGAGGAATTTTGGGCAATTTTTGCCCAATTTTGACGAATTTTGAGGGTCAAAGGTCAAGGTCAAACTTGTTCCGTTACGCTATGTCCCGTTACACTCCTCCAAGATGGCCACCGTGACGTCACAATCCAATATGGCGGACCGTCTCCTCAGGCTCCTCACCCAGAACCCGTGTCCTCGGAGCCCCTATCCTATACTACTGTTACCATTCAGGATTTACTAGCAAATATCGTATAATTGCAAATCCTGAAAAGTATCCACTGTATGAATGGTTACCATTCCGGCTTTTACTGCAAATGTGCTGCTAGAAAAAAATCCGGAAAAGTGTCCGCAGTGTGAATGGTTACCATTCCGGATTGGATAGTCTTCAGTGTTCGTCTGCAAAATACGGAAAAGTATTCGCTGTCGGAATGGTAACCATTCCAGTTTTGTGTGCGCAGATATAAAAGGGGCGACTGAAAAGTATCAAATCGGAATGGTTACCATTCCGTAAATTATACATCCTCATGTGCCCAGAGCAATCCGGAATGGTTACCTTTCAGGATTTACTAGCAAATATCGTATAATTGCAAATCCTGAAAAGTATCCACTGTATGAATGGTTACCATTCCGGCTTTTACTGCAAATATGCTGCTAGAAAAAATCCGGAAAAGTGTCCGCAGTGTGAATGGTTACCATTCCGGATTGGATAGTTTTCCGTGTTCGTCTGCAAAATACGGAAAAGTATCCGCTGTCCAGTTTTGTGTGCGCATATATAAAAGTAGCTCCTAAAATCCTGAATGGTTACCATTCCGGTTTTCCTTGCGAATGCACTTAATTTAAAAATACGGAAAAGTTCCAGCAGTGTGAATGGTTACCATTCCGGGTTTATTTGACAATGCACTTACTTTAAAAATCCTGAAAAATACCCGCAGCCTGAATGGTTACCATTCCCGTTTTCGCCGCTGTTGCACATCTCATAATAATCCTGAAAACTATCCATTCGGAAAAGTATCCGCTAAGGGCGTGCAGTTGACTCATTTACCCGTTGCTAGATGGCAGCAGTGTTATCTGTACACGAGAGATGGCGTGCACAAAACATTTGTATATTAATTTATGATCAATTATAATATATTTTATTTTAGAAAGATTTAATACTCATATCTGTGTTGCGAATAACTAGATAATGTCAACTGAATATAAATATTTAGTGTGAACAATATGTTTTGTGAAATATCTCTAATAAGGTTTTTTTATTTACGGGACTGGACTTGTCTTTATACTAAAAACACGCAATTAAAAACATTGTACGTATTTTAAATTTAATTTTTATATTTCAGAAATGATATGCCTACTGCCAAATTATACTTGAGTGTTCCCGAACCAACAAATCGACGACATCACCACACATCACCACCAGCCCCCAAGGACTCTTTTGTTGGGAGGGGCCCAGTGCCAATGTTAAGTAATAAATTGTAAATATTTTTTCTTTTTATCTGTTTAAATTTTCTCCTCCATGTTTTTTTATGTATTTGTATTTGCCCTTTTTCCAATAAAGAGCACTTTTTTTTTGATGGCAGGACCCCGGGGGGGGGGGGGGGGCCTCATTAAAAAAAAAAATTCTTGAGTGTTCATGAATACAAAAATATCTAAACTAATGGAGTTCTTAAAATCAATTTTGTTTGGGCAAAGGCAGAAAGTTAGTGATAATATTTCGGTCATCAATCAAGGTCTATATAACCAGGTAATTTCCTCCCGTTATTTTGTTGTTATTGGTCAATCGCGTATGACGTACATGCCAGACCACATTACCGCGGGAATTCAAAATGTACGTGACTAAAAGGCCCGTGCTCATATTTTCATACTTCTTGTGTAATGTTGGCAGACATGATGTATGTGCGGCCTGCTGTTCTTATAGTACGTTCAACAGCACTGCGTAATTTAATGCTAATCTGTTAATTTTTTTTAATTGCCTTCGAAATAAATAATTACCATTGCTGAAAAAGCATATTCTGTGTTATATTTTTACCACAAGATACTACAGTGTCAATAAGCAATAGCCATTTGTAATAGTAAACAAAGCTGTTCTATGTATCAATGAGAATTTTTTAGCATAGCAGTTTGTATGATAGCAATTATTCTTGAAGATTAGTTGAGCAATAATTGGCTCTGTAAATCTTAAATATCATGTTTCTGTGCGGCAAAATTATCACACTTTTGGCTGGACTTCAGTATAAGCATTAGCTTTTGTTCAAATATGCACATTTCCTTTAGCCGAGTAGCTTGTTTATTGCGTTTTTAAAGTGAAAATGTAATTTGATGTATCTAATAACCTAGTAATTATGTATGAATTAAATGATTAAATATATGCTGTAATTCTGCAGTGAGGCGATTTCTAAAAAATGGGTTGTCTGTAAAGTCGGTTTACCGACGATAGTTCAACGTGACGTCATAACAAAACATTGATGAAATGATTGCATACTTTTATGAATAAAATTGAATCATTTTTATTTTGATAATTAAAGAATAAATACTTGAAATTATACTTGTAATCAGATATTTAAAATGCAAGAATAATTAACCCTTATTGCCGAAATTGTTGTTGTAATAAGCAATGAAAACCACATTAACTTTTCACTTAACTTTATAAACAGTCGACGAAACAGTTCACGTCTAGATGACTTGTAACTAATTTTAAAAACTGGCATTCAGCTATACAGTTTAAATATAATTATGAAAAAATTTTCATATAAATTAACTGTAATCAAATATCTATCATAAATTATATGAATCACCATAATTCTTTAGTCAATTGTAACATAACCTATTATTACTGCACTCGCCGACAGATGCTACTTTTTTTAATAATAAAAGAAAAAATACTTGAAATTATACTAATAATCAGATTTTTGAAATGCAAGAATAATTAACCTTTATTGCCTAAATTGTTGTTGAAATAAGCAATGAAAACCATATTAACTTTTCGTTTAAATATAATTATGAACAAGTTTTCATATAAATAAACTGTAATCAAATATCTAACATAACCTATTATTACTGCACTCGCCGACAGATGATACTTTTTTAATAATAAAAGAATAATTACTTGCAATTCTACTAGCAATCAGATTTTTAAAATTCAAAAAAATATTTACCTTTATTGCCGAAATTGTTGTAATAAGCAATGAAAACCAGAGATTAAAATCAGTCGAGAATATTTTTGTTATTATTTCTTCCAGTGCTCAAAATGATATGCAATTTTGGCCCCGGCCACGAAATTTTATTTATAATGCATTAATAATAACGCCCATCGCGATAAACAAAGGAAAATATGTATTAAGGAGTGCCTGGTTCCCGCGATAGCGGGTAGATATCGCGATTCTTTCGGTTCGCGTCCGTCACCGTAGATGGCAGCACGGTAGGGGAATAATATTATTTTGTTTTTATAACACGATTTTATAACAAATACGCATCCCAAATACACCAAACTTATTTTTAATGTGTTACAATATTTTTTAAATATTGTACAAAAGATCCCGGGTGTAATTTGAATTATTATGTGTAACTGTAAGACACCACTGTTCGTTAAAAAACGTATTTCAATATTCAACATTACTTTTAAATAACCGTACCAATTGTGCTGAAAATCGGTGGACGGTTGTTAAATTACATAATATTAATAATTCAAACGACGAAAACTTGATTGAACAGTCAAATCGATGGTTGTTCCAATCGAGTGGAAGAGAGATGCCACGCATGCGTACAATGAGCATAACAGGACACATCCGTAGTGGGACAATGTGCGTTACGGGACACTTTATCGTGCGTGCAGCCGGCGTTCATCGATTTATTAGACGTTGTCACGTCAAAAAGAGTGATTAAATGATGCCATGTGTGTTTCAAGATAATTCCTGCTGGGAATATAATAGTTTGGCGGACTATTATTAAGTGTTTTTACTACGAATTATACGTTTTTCCGAAGGGAAAAACGTGAGTTACCACAACTATTGAAGGCAAGTTGCGGGACGCATTTTACCGTGAGTTACGACGGTAATATAACTGGCAACTTTCTACTATCAACCAGGTATGGCTGTCGTGGCTAATCACTAGGGACGCCAACGTATTTTTGCAGTAATCGTAACGCCGAGACAGTAAACTTTGACTATCCGACGATAAATAAGTGATGTGCATTGAGTAAACATTAACTTTAATTTTTTTTTCTACAACACAAAGAATCTTATTCACACAGGTCCAGAGGTCCTGAGTGCAAGGATCTCATGCTTGAGCTAACCGGAAAATTTATAATTAACAATTAGACTCTGACATATTTAAATAAATTAAATAATTAATTTAATTTTTTTGTTTTCTGAAATATCTGGACTTTCTACAAACTGTTCTATAGATTGTGATCAAAATTAGTTAGTTAATATTTGAGCTTCATTTATTCCTACTTATTAACTGGAGACTGATTGTACTTTTGATTTGTTTAACCAATAAAATAAATCTTTCATATTTATTAGTGAATTAACATTTGTTGTATGTCATTTCTATGGTTTTCCCAGCTCAGTATTATAGTTGAACAAGCGCCCAGGGAATTTAATTACTTATTTATGTTCAGTCCTTTTAATTTTCTTTTTTTAAGTACGTTTGTGTACAGAAATGTGTACGAAATACACGTTTTGTTTACGAGACCATTCTACCTATTGTCAACAACTTGTGTACTTCAGACGAGAACGAGTATGTAGACCTACTTTCAAGACATCACGCGTATTATAAATAAAGTTTCGGATTCCTCAAACAGTCAACAACTGTGTTTTCAGACGCCCTATTTCAAAATATAACAATATTGTCTTGCATTGAACTTTTATACATATTAAGAAGACTATACCTTAACATTGCCATTCCAAAGACAAATAAATAAATATTTTATTATTTGGTTGCTACTGAAAGTCACATATTAGGCTAGAACAACACATCGATGAAACACTAATTTCAGAGCCTTGCGTGTTGAGGCGAAGGTACACTTGGTGCGTATAACCGTGTCGCCTTATCGCTCCTTCGTCCCAATACCTCGCACGCAAAAAACAACCACATTACCTCAATTCAGCCGTTTTTTCTCAAATTAAATAATTTACATTCAGCATTTCTTACACATTACTATCATTAACAGGGGGTTTATAATAATGGTTCTATAATTAGGCGCTTAGAATTACTTAACTTTGAAACACAAACGGTCATACCATTCACTTTATTGCAAAAAAAAAACCTGGAGTGCGATTAAGTTTTGGGTCACTCCCGACTTTTCTTTTTAGCAAAAGTAGTAGTATAGGCTGCTGTTAACTAGTTAATAGATTCGGTTCTTCCATTCCGCCATCCCTTCATTACTACATCAGGTGTCACGATACTGATGTGGCCGTAAATGCCTCGTAGATGAGCATACATGTTAAAATACGAAACACTTGGCGTAGCCCGACTCGTTCTTATGCGTGTTCTACAATGACACAGTCACGTAAAAGCTCCGACACGGAACACGTAAGCGGAGAAAACTAGACGGCTGGGACAAAAATTTGTTTTCTACAACACAAAAGTAATGAATGGCAACCTTTGAAAAACCAAAAATAATTGTTTTGAAAACAACAATAATCCTACGTTTTATAAAATATTCAACGTGCTTCTGATATTTGTTTATTGTTTTATATTTATAAATAATATTTAATTAATATGTTAATGCTTTTACGATTACAAAATACATCAAAAACCATGTATATTACTTTATGTTTTTAATTTGTATATCAAATACTATAACTCTTTGTTTACCTTATTAATATTTTTAAAAAAAATAAAGTGCCGAAAACTTATTTTGTTCAGTTGTTTATCTCCTCCGTTTTCTTCTAAAACAAAATGGTGCCGAAATACTTGCTTCCTATTGGCTATATACGGATTCACGGGCACGCAATATTTGGGAGTTGACGAGTTTTCTGCCGCGAATCCGTATGTTTCCGTGACCGGATACGTCCCACTGTGGAATGAACACAGACTAATTTACGTTTCGGCTTACGTGATCCGTGTTCTGCATCCGTGGAATTGTAGAACGGGCCTTGCAGAGACCGAGATAGATAACGGCAGCCATAACAAAGAAGTCACCCTAACAGATAATTTAAAATGTACAATAAACCATTATATTATTAACTTAGCCATTTCTAAGCTATAAGCTAATCATTTTAAATCGATTTAATACTATTACGTACACAGTTACTTCACGTGTTAAGTAATTCACATTGAGATTTGTTGAAGTTTTATGTTATTGTGATGTTGGTATACGAGGATGTGTTAATGCTAAATAAAAACATTGTAGATTGAGTCTTAGCTGGTCTGCAAACACTAAACAGTCATTTTGTGCTAGCCAGCAAGTTCACCCCACCTTGTTTTCACTCCCCCCTCCCAATCCCCTTATACGCCCACACTTTAAACACGAGGCTGGCAGCGAATCAGTGCAACAATTACGTGACTCATCCCCATCACAGGTATCTCCGAAATGGAAACAATGTTCGCGTGAAATCAAAGGTCTGTGTGAGATGCTGACTTCTTGTTTATTTAAGACCCATTAGGGAGAGGGGTGGAGGTAGAGAGAGAAAAAGTCATGCAACTGTTTTGATACTTCAATGGATTATGGATTTCTAAAAGCAAATAAATTACATTTTATTATAAATTCATATGCAACTCACTTGTGCAAGCGATCTCTCGTGTACAGTTAACACTGCTGCCATCTAGCGACGGGTAAATGAGTCAACTGCACGCCATCACAGGATAGTTTTCAGGATTATTAAGAGATGTGCACCAGCGGCGAAAACGGGAATTTGTTCACCCCACATTAATAAAATAAAAAATAAAAAATGGGCTTGTTGTATCGTAAAAGAACTTGTATGGATAAAATAACAACAAGCCCCTAACAAGGCGCAACAGCTTAATCTGAATATTAAATGTAATCTTTATTAATCGGAATAAGTGAGAAACCGATGATATTTCTGCATTTTGCAAGTGGAAATGCCATTGAATAAGAAGAGTTGGTTGGTGGTTGAGGTTGTTGCTGAGGGGTGCGACTGGCCTTCGGTTGGCTGCTGCAAGTAAGTGAGGCGTGGTTTAAATTCGTATGGTCGAACGTCGCTGGCAACTCCTTCCAACAGCCGGAAATGACAATTCGCAAGGTGGGGTCTAGGCAACTAGTCGCACTGTATAAACTGGTAATCTAGTAAGGATGGTAGAGGTAACTAACAGCGACGTTGCCATAATCCCTGGGTGGACATATTGACGAAAGGAAACATGTCTAATCCATCCACAAGTTACAGATTTATTTTAGGTCATTTTAAATTTCCAAATGTTTTTAAGGGAACGACACCAACGAACTGTCTATATTAATTTACCATACACCTAAAATATTATGAATTAGTGGATGTCAAGCCAGTTTTCAAAACGCGTTCATATTTTTATCGTTTTCGTGGAATTATTATATTCAACTTTCGTGAAAGAATTTTAACTTTTCCGTTGTGTGCCACAAACTTTGAACTCTTTTCAGTAACTAACCGGTAAACAAAAAAATCAAGCAAGTGGATTGATTATGAAAACACGCTTAAATATAGTAATAACGAAATTAGAAGACATCCGCCAAAGGTTTGAGAATATTTTATTAAACGTTAAGAAATTAGTGTTATTAGATAAAACAAAGATTAAAAAAACCACTGATATTAATCTATATTGTTTATTTTCACATTACTTCTTGAAAATGAAATTTAGACAAAGATGATCTAATTACAATATGTTCATTATGTTTATTATGACAAGTAATTATTCCCTGTATCCCCACATTCACCTATTAAGTGAAACGTCAGCTAAGTTACCAATTTCGTTGTGATCATTTGTAGAAGTATTTAATTTTTTTTTAAATTTTAATTAAATAAATAATTCAAGTAATTTATCATACTAATAAGATGGTACATTTTAAAAGTTTGCAAAGGAATAAATACACAAGAAATAAAAAAAGTAATATTATATTCTTTTAGTTTTCCGAAAACATATTTACGAAAATAAACACCAGAGGAGGTGAATGTTGGGCGCAGGTGTATCGAAAATTAAAATAATAATAATTTTTTTAACTAATCCTGAAGACTTGTTTGACCTACCAATATCAGGCAATAAGTATTAGTAATTAAGGGTACTTTCCAAGATGTTACACACAGAAATCTGATTACAATTAATTTTGAAGCAGTGCTAACGTTAAAAGCACATTAAAATATGTAGTGCTATTGAATTTTTTTCATTACGCAACGTGAAAATATAAACTAAAAAAAAAACTACGTCCAGCGATATATTTGTTAGATTTTCTGTTAAAGTTCTTTTTGTTTTTTAAACTATAATTTATTTCTTGATGACAGGTATCCTATGTCATTTTCTGCACCTCTGACAACGTGTAAGATAAATTGATGTTTATCGGTTGAGTAGTTAAGGCGTAAAAGCATAACAAACGAACTCACATTTGCATTTATAGTATTAGTGGGCTAGTAGGATTCTCAGTGTTAATGGCAAACTTTAAACCCAGATTCCACAGCACAGACAACATTGGTGACAAGACTGCCGATTAACTCATTACAGACCCAGGTTCAGACCGGTTCCAAGTAGGAAGTAATGGTTTTAACGAAAAAAATTGGTTGTCTGTAAAGTCTATTTACGGACGATAGTTAAACGTGACAACGTCATAACAAAACATTAATGAAATGATTGCATACTTTTATAAATAAAATTGAATCATTTTTATTGAATTATCACTATTTTGTATGGATACAAAGGAGTGAAATGAAATCTACAATTTAATTGATAATTTTACTTTTATGTGCACTCCTTAATTCAAGTATGTTTATTACTTTAACGAACAGATTATTTTAACTATAAATTTTATACATATTTGCTATTTAACTTCTTTCAATCTGTGTTATTCTGTTAAGGATAGGACGATGATAGGAATAGTAGGAAACAAATGGGAGTGTTTCAAGTTGAATGTGCCTCGAAAAAGTCAAATCGATGGTTGTTCCAATCGAGTGGAAGAGAGATAGATGCGGCGCAAGGGTACAATGAGCGTAACGGGACAATGAGCGTAACGGGACAATGAGCGTAACGGGACAATGAGTCATACTTTTTCGTGCGTGCAGCCGGCGTTCATCGATTTATAAGACGTCACGTCAAAAATATATTTGTATTGATGAGTAAGTTGTTATTGAATTATTTCTGTTACCTATCCTTCAAATTAAATTTTAAAATATTCGTTATTAAGTAAACAATAGTTTACATGCTCAGATTTGTGTGTGCTAGCACTGTTATTACATTGATGACCGAAATATTGGCTGTATCCGAATACCTAGGGATGCGTCCATTAAGTTCACGTCCCTACATCCCTAAACAAATGCACCATAATTTAAAGGTACATTCTAAAGTATGTACGATATCCGAATAGTTATACAGCTACCACTGCCTGTTAGTTTGTCATTGTACTAATGTGGATTGGCCTTTTATATTCATGACATCTAAAGGTGGGCAAGTAAAACGTAAATGAACATTTAAATTTCTAAACAATTTCAGATGATTTAAATTATTGTTGGGAATTAAAATATAGAAGAAAATTGGAATCGGGCACTTGTTGTTCCTACAAATAAAATTAATTTACTGTTTATGTGAATTATGTAACATATACTTATATTATAAGTATTTATAAGTACCATAGTTACATTTTACGTGATTAACTTCAATTTCAAAATCCATTTTTATTAACTATCTCGTATCACACTCTCATTTTCAAAGGGTTATGGTCACAATAACAAAGCTAAGGGATGTATGGACATATCAGTGGATGTGAGAATCGCGTCCCTTTAAAATCTCGAACTAGTGGACGCATGAGAGGATGCATCGACATCCCTTGTGAGAGTTCGGATACAACTCAAAGATGGCCACGTCCATTACGATGCACTATCTATAGATACCTTAGCTAAGGGATCCATTAGGCCACTATTCAGATACAGCTATTATCACTTATGTACTTTCTGCCTTTGCCCAAACAAAATTGATTTTAAGAACGCCATTAGTGTAGATATTTTTGTATTCATGAACACACAATTATAATTTGGCAGTAGGCATATTATTTCTGAAATATAAAAAATTAAATTTAAAATACGTACAATGTTTTTAATTGCGTGTTTTTAGTATAAAGACAAGTCCAGTCCCGTAAATAAAAAACCTTATTAGAGATATTTCACAAAACATATTGTTGACACTAAATATTTATTTTCAGTTGACATTATCTAGTTATTCGCAACACAGATATGAGTATTAAATCTTTCTAAAAAATATATATATATAAAATATAAATATAAAATATATAATATATTATAATTGATCATAAATATACAAATATACAAATATACAAATATACAAATCGTGTAGGACAGATAACACTGCTGCCATCTAGCAACGGGTAAATGAGTCAACTGCACGCCCTTAGCGGATACTTTTCCGAATGGATAGTTTTCAGGATTATTATGAGATGTGCAACAGCGGCGAAAACGGGAATGGTAACCATTCAGGCTGCGGGTATTTTTCAGGATTTTTAAAGTAAGTGCATTGTCAAATAAACCCGGAATGGTAACCATTCACACTGCGGGAACTTTTCCGTATTTTTAAATTAAGTGCATTCGCAAGGAAAACCGGAATGGTAACCATTCAGGATTTTAGGAGCTACTTTTATATATGCGCACACAAAACTGGACAGCGGATACTTTTCCGTATTTTGCAGACGAACACGGAAAACTATCCAATCCGGAATGGTAACCATTCACACTGCGGACACTTTTCCGGATTTTTTCTAGCAGCACATTTGCAGTAAAAGCCGGAATGGTAACCATTCATACAGTGGATACTTTTCAGGATTTGCAATTATACGATATTTGCTAGTAAATCCTGAATGGTAACCATTCCGGATTGCTCTGGGCACATGAGGATGTATAATTTACGGAATGGTAACCATTCCGATTGGATACTTTTCAGTCGCCCCTTTTATATCTGCGCACACAAAACTGGAATGGTTACCATTCCGACAGCGAATACTTTTTCGTATTTTGCAGACGAACACTGAAGACTATCCAATCCGGAATGGTAACCATTCACACTGCGGACACTTTTCCGGATTTTTTTCTAGCAACACATTTGCAGTAAAAGCCGGAATGGTAACCATTCATACAGTGGATACTTTTCAGGATTTGCAATTATACGATATTTGCTAGTAAATCCTGAATGGTAACCATTCCGGATTGCTCTGGGCACATGAGGATGTATAATTTACGGAATGGTAACCATTCCGATTGGATACTTTTCAGTCGCCCCACTGCGGCAACACACATTGAAACGCTCCGAACACACTATCACGCATTTGTAGGGACACCTGTATTTCTCGAATACAATTTGTGTCAAAGGTATGTCACAAAACACTGTAGCTTTTTCTTAGAGTAATGGCGAATCGTGTGCGTGCAGCAGTACGGTATCCACATTCCCATTGGCCCCGTCAAGTGCGGGAAAACACCTCTCGCCGATCACAGCCAATAACTACAAGAAAAAACTACGGTGTTTTGCGATGTACCTAGACACGAAATGTGTTCGCGAAATACAGGTGTCCCTAAGCATTTGTCATTAATATGGGCATGTATTTTTCACGAAAAAAAAAAAAAAAATTAGTCCAAGCAGAGAGTTCAAATATTTTAGCATCGTCTGTGTTTCGTTTTGTTTGAGTTTCTCTCAGGTACATCTCTACTGCTGGTACACGAATCACTGACATTCAGTGTGGAAGAAGACGTGTGTTTAATGACCCTGTCAAATAAGACAGTTGTTTCTCTTGCAGATTTCCGCCAATTACAAGGAAGATACCGCTAGCCGCAGGCATACTTTGTTGCAGTCTGGTGAGCGTTCAGATTTCTTCGCGAAAAATGAATGGCCCCAGTCAATATTTCTACGCCATAAATAGGGACCGGAAAAATTCGCGTTTTCAATGACCTCTAGGATAGACTCCATGATCCTTTATGCACTTGTTCAGATTACACCTGCTGATTGGCTAATAACTCGTGACACGTGTTAACTGGGAAGCTTGTGATTAGATACTTCTTTTGTCAAACGTTTTCCATTGGTCCAGAGTCCTTCAGATAAACTGTGGCCCAATCACTGAAGCAGCAAGGAAGGCAAATGTATTTGGATTCTAACTTATCGCGAAATGAACCCGCGAATTTTTCAGGTCTCTAGCCATAAAACGAGACATGGAGAACTGCGAAAAACATCATTTTCTCGCGATTATAGATAGGCAAGGCTCTTTTTTTTCATTAAGTTAACGCTTTGTAGACGTTGAGGATAGTCTTAGAGACGTAAGCACCAAATGACATATACTTCGGATATCGGGAAATTAATCTGTAACGCTCTATAGTAAAATATGTTTTACACGCTCCTTGCTGCTTTCGTTCGCTTTGGAAAGTCTTCTTAATTCGCTGGTGAAACTCAAAAAGACGCGGATTATTTTATTCGCCGGCCCCTGAAATAGAGAAGCCGCTGCGTCCAGTGGTAGCTGAGGTAGAGTTTAACATGTCCAACTGTACTGCACGTGTCAACAGTAACACTGTATTTGAGGTTGTAGAGTGCGTGCAAAGAGCGCAAAAGTGGCTCGTAGTATATAAACCTCTGAAGCCATCAACACGCGGAATTACTGATTGTCCTTGGCTAAATTCTATCCAAACGCTAGCGTCTTCTTACAATTTTAGTAGCACCGTACAAGCGGTTCAACGCTGACGGATATATTCGCCAGGAACTCACTCTCGGAGAGCGACGAAAGAAGTCGAAAACTATTGTCAGAAGCAGCTTGGCTTAATAAACCCTTTAGGTAACAACACACCACTAGCATGGTATAATTTCGGGAAGCCTTTGAAACTCGAACACAAAATTGCTGTAACATAAAACCCTCTGGAGTGCGAGTTCACAGCTCCTCATAGAGCGCCTCGCTCTGTGACGAGACCATTGATGCGGTGACGAGGCCCTTGATGCGGTGACGGCGGTGCAGTTTATGCGGTAACGAAGCTTTAATGCGATGACGAGACCCTTTATTATTTGACGGTGACCTTAAATGCGTTAACAGGGCCCTCCATACAGTTATGGGGCCCTTGGTGCGGTGACGAAGCCCTTGAGAGGTAAAGGGACCATTGATGCGGTGACGGGGCACGTTATGCAATGATGGGGGCCTTGATGCGGTGACGAAACTCTTGAGAGGTATAGGAACCACTGATGCGGTGACGGAGCCCTTAATTCGATGATGGAGCCCTTGGTGCGGTGACGGGGGGCCTCTGTGCGGTGACGGAGCCCTTGAAGTGGTGACGCAGCCCTTTTAACGGTGACAGGGTCCTTGATGAGAGGTGACGGGAGCTTTAATTCAGTGACTTGGTCTTTGATGGGGTGATGGGGCCATTGATGCGCATACAGGCTCCTTGACGCAGTTACGGCCAATTTGATCAAGAAGTCAAATACACTTACCAGAAGAAAATAATACCTATATCAGTATTTTCTTTATATGGACCTATATTGGTTTTATATTTAAAAAATGATCCCGTTAATTTACTTAAATGTTAAAATTAAAACGCAACAGAATATTGATAGAAATTTTATTTAATTTCAGAGCGTTTAGTATTTTCCTATTTTTTTGAACTCGCTGATACATGTTTTCTAAATAAAAATCAATATGTTCCCGATATATATATGTATGTATGTGTGTGTGAGTGTGTGTGTCCTCGTAAGTTTCAAAAATGATACGTGGCCCTCATGAGTGAAGTTGGCCATGGCTGAGTTGAAAGAATAGCAAAACGGCTACTCGCATTGCCCACACCTGGGAGAATAGCGATCTGCCATTGTTCACCGCGGGAGCGACGACTGCCGTTAACGTGGGTTGCGATACGTGCGCCGCTGAAGCTATTCCCGTCGTCGACCTCGGGCGAGCGACCCCGTTTGAAGAGGCCGCGCCAGCCGTGTTTCACGGGTCATTAGGAACGCGGCCGTTGAGGCAAATTGCCCCTTTCAGTCAAATTGGGTTCTTATTGACATGCCGACTGTAATTTGGTTCCGCCTGGCCTTGCACGACCTCTTCGCTCTGACTCCAATGCCGTTTTGTGCGCAAAACAATGTACGAATTATTCTTATTAGGTTCTCTAACGGTTCCATTTCTATTCCTTTCACCACTAAAGAGGTCCTTAAAAGTTGCGTGTTTTAATCATTTATTTAATAAGAATTATTTGTTTACTAAGTATTATAATAAAATATTTTTAGTAATAGTTTGTAATTATTCTTCGGTACAGGCAGTCTGAGTGTCTGATGTATTTTATTATAATTTATAATGCAGACCATTGGAGTGGGTAAACTAAACATTACTCCAGAAATGATAAAAAAAAAACAGCATTGAGTTGTTTATCTGGATATCCTGCATGACCAGAACACAATATAGGTCGCAGTAAGGGTTGTATTCTCGAGGCAGCATTTTCTCTAAAGCTAGAGTATAAAATAAGCTGGGCATAACTTGAGAGGACGGTAAGCACAGGACATCCAAGGATGGCATCTGAATGCTCTCCCACAGATATGTTAGAGATAACAAATAAGTAATTTTGTGATTTTATGGAAATAGTTTGATCGTTATATATTGTTACGAACGCAGGCAGGACCGCGACGCGCGCCAGGTTCGGAGCTGGCTGGCGGCCCTGCACGGCCACTGACGTCACGCGCCATCCACTGACGTAAGGCGTGCCACGCACGTCCGGCAAGATTACAAGGGTCCTCCTAACCCATCTTTTCCCCTTTGACTCTCCACACACCATCCCGTCCCAGGCCATTGTCAATGACACTTTTAGTAGACTGGTAATTCTGCAGGTTTCCCGTGGTCACCACGCGGAGTGGCGCGAATAATCACCACATTTCTGGACTTTTCGGGCATCGGGTCGGTCCAAGGTTTCCGCGACTGTTCCAACACAGTCGGTTCCAGAAAGTCTGCCTGAAGTATAAAAGCAGCGACGCCGGCCTCCGCGAGAGTTCCGAGCGAAGAAGAGCGAAGAGCGGAGCAGCGGAGAGTCTCCCCCTCAGGGAGTGATACTGGCGATACCCGTGCGATCAGCGAGAGGTGAAGAGGGCAAGTGGCCCTTGCTGAGTGGACCAGGACCTATCGAGAGGCGATACCTGCGAGTGAAGGCCTGGCGAGCCAGTCGGGTGCGACGAGCGATAGTTGGGGACTGTGCTGCGGCGCGGTGTGGGTGAGTGTGTGGACAGAGGCGGGTAGAAGAGCGAACCACTGTCGAGCCATGCTCCAGTGGAAAAGTGTGAATGTTCCAATGACCAGTGTAAGACTAATTGTTGTGGACAGAGATCTTGATTGCATTAATTAAATTTATGGTGTAGACATTAGTCATAAATAAAATTGAACCAATTAATTAGTCTATACATTTTATCCCCACATTATACTCGTATCAGTTCATAGTATTCATTTGTTGTACATCGTTTCTATTTTTTTTATATCCCTTTCCCTTTCTTGTATATGGTTTGCATATTTTTGTGTATAGTTTGGTTGTTCGGTATATATAGATTCAGTTTTTTTTTGTATATAGTTTCCATTATTGCTATATAGTTTAAATTGGTATCATTAAATCAGATTTTACCTTCATAGTGCTTATTATTTTAATGTAAAACCTGCATTCCTCAAGGTATTCATCCTAAAATTGGTCTGTTTAGAAGAGTGAAATACGTAAATACGTGAAATACGTAAACATTAAAAATCTCTTCTTTAATGCGGTCTTTTAAACACAAATACGTAAACACGATCATGCTTACAAAATACATTAATAAATTATAACTTGTGGGTTAGGACTCTGAAAGATTTCTGGTCCTAAACAGCGTAGCATTTAGGTTTGAGTAAATAATTACCTAAATTAAATTTAATGGAAGAAAGGGTATTCATTTGCTAAGTTTTTTTAAAGAATATTATTTTCTTTAAAATCAAATTAACGTTGTATCCACGATAATGGGATGGTTAATATGATATAAGATAACATATATTTCAGATTATACATAAAAATATAATATATGATTATGTGTTTAAGAAAAAAATAGTTGTCTCAACCACCATCATAAATGGTTGAGAATGTTGTGGATTTTGTGGTACATTAAAAAGTTTTATAGATAATTCTGGTCTATAAGGTTCATGACAACACTGGTAGAAAATAGAAACTCGACCTTACATGCATGAGGAAGAGCGAGAATAATGTACTTTAGCCACCAATGATTAAATATCTCTGTATCGACTAGCCCTGATAAATAAGTTTGGCGTTTTTCCCACATCGTAATTTTTATTTTGTAAATGGATGAGAAATATTGATGTTTAAATTTCCATTGTTTATAAATTTGTATATTTTCATGAAAGCAACTGTATTACTAAAAAATATTGTTTCCAGCAATACTGGGTTCCGTATTCTTTCCCGAGAATTTATTCCTTGTGATATCCCAGTATCTCCTATGGTTACAATTATATATGAATCGTTCCCTGAACAGCTATTCAGTATTAACTGCTCACATAATAAGCATGACACAACAAAATTAAGTCCAAATGTTGAATATTCTATTATTGTGTTTACGGTTTTAACAAAAACCGTGCTTGAATGAAACATCAATTAAAATATAACAAAATTATGCGCCAATTTTCTTAAGAAATACTCAGTACTATATTGAGAAACTTACTTCGTGTGTTCAAAAATAACTTAGTCACGTGTTGTACAAAGGAATCTTTTGTATAAGTACAGAATTATTAATTTTTTTTTTGTCCTGTGGATAGAGGGCACAGGTTTTTCCACACACGAGCACAAGTATGCATGTCTATATCGCTACAGCAGAATTGACGTCTTGGGTGAAGAGTTGTTCTGAAGAAAAAAAAATAAAAAAATTGTGTTTGAAAAGATGGGGGGGGGGGGGGGAGCAATTTCCTTGTTGAAGCTGGCCGCCTTTCACTCGCAGCTTCGCCGAACCTGTTGGCCCGAATGGACGACGATGTGTCGACGGGACAGGGTTCACGACCTCGAAAGGCAGTAACGACCGCGCATGCGCGCGAGGCAACGTTTTTGCCTCCCCCGAGGCGCGAGTCTCATTTCCCGCACGCACGCAGCAGGCCAGGTCTGACGCCCCAAACTGGGTGGTTTCCCCGCGGTTGCAACCGCCATTGACCTGTCGAGCGGGCAGCGGAGAACATCCGGGTTCGATTCCCGTCGCGTCCTTCCTTTCCCGGCCAATCGGTAGAGACCTGTAAAATTCGCGGATTCATTTCGCGATAGGGTAGATTCCAAATACTTATGTCATTATGTTGCTTCAGTGATTGGGCCACAGTTTATCTGAAGAACTCTGTGCCAATGAAAAATCTTTTAACAGAAGAATTAGTGAATCACGATCATTCCAGTCAACAGGTGTTACGCGTCGGTAACCAATCAGCTGATGTAATTTGCACGAGTGCATAGAGGATCATGGAGTCTATCCTTTAGGGATTTGAAATCGCGAATTTTACAGGTCTCTACCGATCGGTAAAAGTGGTGAACGTAGATTAAGGCTCAGTCTCGCGCGCCATTTTTTTTTAATTTTACATTTTTATTAACTAATGAGTAGGGGCAGGCAATTTTCGCGAATAAATATGAACGCCTGTTAGATTGCAACAAGGTACACCAGCATCAGCGGTTTCTTCTTTGTGATTGGCGGCCGTCTGCGAGAGAAGTCGTTCCCTTGTGCTTCCTCACTGACTTATTATGATTAGAGACCCGGAAATTTCGCAGATTCATTTAGTCGCAAGCTAGAATGCAAACCTTCACACTCTCGCACTGTGTTCATGATTGGCCCGCAGTTGTTTGGACACGCCCCTCTACCACCGTGAGCCAATGATGCCCAGCTAGGAGAGAAGTAAGCGAATCAGGTAGTGCCAAATAACAAGGATAAAAATGTTCTCGCTAAGAAATCAACCAATGGGAAAGTAAACATGGGTCTAGCACACCTATAACTTTGAATTCTATCCTGAGGCCAGAAGAATCCGCGAAATTTCCGGGTCTCTAATTATGATTGGTGTTGCAAAAATCGACATGCGCCTGAAAGCAATTCACCTAACCACGAAACACATACGATGCTACAGTGTTTTAACTTATAACTAATCTCGGAATCTTTTCGCGAAATATGCATGGTCCTACTAATGAATAAAGCAATCCGAAAACATTACCCAATTGTAACTATCATAAATAACTCATTAATTGGTCTACCAACACCTACCAATATTTCAACAGGAAATTTTGGATCCTTATTAGGATTGTGTTGAATCATTACAGGAATATTCCTAGCAATAGCTACACTATACACCATACAATGAAATTTAATTTAACAGAATTAGTCACATTTGTCAAGACGTAAATAAAGCTTGATTAATAAGAAAAATTCGTACTAGTGGAGCATCAATATTTTTTTTTGTATATATATTTAAAAATCATGTAAGAAGGGGGTTTACATTATGGTTCATACAAATATATTAAAAATGTGAATTAAAGGGCTAGAACTGTAATTTCAACTCGATATCTTACTTGCATTTGTAGTTATATCACCAATATTTTCAACAGATATTCACTGAGAGAGATATAATGGGTGTAAAAATGTACGTAGGTGTTCGTAACACTTGCGCGACTCTTTACACACATTTTGTTACACTTAGTGAATATCTGTTTTAAATGTTATTGGAACCTGTTGGACTAATTACCAGCGGATGTGATTACATACAGAGTTTAGTCATATAAAATATCCTATGTTTCACTAACAATCCATTACTTTAAAATTTACAAAAAAAAATTAAAACAAAACATTAACCACGAACAATTGAAATGCTCTTCTCAATGTTAAGGTGTGCCCATACACTCATCAGTACCAGGAAAGCCCAGCTCCTTTGCAAACATACATATCATTACAATTGATAACATTACCAGATAATCACACAACAAGTCTTCTACACAATTTGCGAGTCGGGGTTTCGTTACGTGTCCACTACGATCTCGCTACAAAACCAATGCCCGTTCCCGACAAGTTACACTTGAAATGGTAATGCAAACAACTATAGTTCTCCTTTTTACAGTCATAGATCGGAGATAAAACACAGGGGCTGCTCAGTGAATTGCTGTTAATCCAAAGTCGTATTTAAAGCATCAGCTACAACCACGAAACAATATAAATTTTTATTTTTTACAAGGATAGTCCTTGGAAGCTCAGTTGACAAGGACACCACTTGTAAAATTTTTAGCATTTGCAATTTTACAAAGCTCTGCTTTGCAGTTTTTACGAGCAATATCGTTGGCAACTGAGTTTCCAAAGATTTTACTTGTAAAATGTACACAATTTTTTTTACAGTGAAGCGACTGTGCCACCATGCTTTAACTAACGTTCTAGAGTGTCGAAAGGTCCGACGGACCCCAGATTCGTGTACTCGCCTTGACTCTCGTGCGGGGACGCACCACAACGCCGAAATACCACAACGCCGAAAGTACAATAATGCCGAAAACCATAACGCCGAATGCCAAATTTACCACAATGCCGACAGCTAGAAAACTGCTGTGTACCACAACGCCGAATTACCACAACGCCGAAATACATTAACGCCGAAAAATGTCATTGCAGGACTGCCACAAAGGTTAGGTTAGGTAAGGTTAGGTTAGATTAGGCTAGGTTAGGCTAGCCTAGGTTAGGTTAGGTTGTGGTATTTCGGCGTTAAGATACATTTAAGAAACACACACAAATTCATTCAGTTGTTTTTCATTTGGCTCCTGTGATGCCCCCCCCCCCCCCCAAAGCATCACTTTTCGGCGTCACTGTATTTCGGCGTTGTGGTACACAACAGTTTTCTAGCTGTCGGCGTTTCGGTCAATTTGGCATTCGGCTTTATGGTATTCGGCGTTATTGTACGTTCGGCTTTGTGGTAACGACCCCTCTCGTGCTATGGGGCTCGCTGCCTGACCGCAGGCTGGCATCCCCTGGTGACGGGACCGCTACTCGCTCCCGGGCTCTGTCCTGTCCGTGTACTCATGGGGCAAAGACAAGCTGCGATGCTAAGTGTCGTTGAGGAACGTGACATAAGTATGGTTTAATAAATACACAATGTAATTTACAATATGGGTGCCAGTGTTTCCCCTTGGCATTTTTAGAATAATTAAAAAAAAAAATCTCATTATGGCTACTCGTGTCTAACATTCGTTATTAACGACATATTCCCTCAACTACCTGCTCGTTGTTCAACCTGGACGGTGTTGCGCCAGCCGACACTTCATATGCTTGAATAACCGTCATGTAAATGAGTAACAGAGGAACAAGCGTACGCCCAGTTATAAGCCCTTAAATTCTAGCGACGAAGATAAATTTAAAAAAAATCAAAATGGCTAGTCTGAATGAGCCTTAAAGACAGATATAAAGCTTTCTCTAGGTATTCCTGTTTATTTACTATTGTAATTCATTGCTTTTCCATACACACGTCAGCTTAAGAAAATTTGTATCGAAAAAACAGATATTGTTCTGTTGGTTTATGATAAACATGAAGACACAGATATAACTTTGTATGTTCAAATGCACAGTGATATTAGATGATTTAAAATTTAGTTGTAGCGGAATGCAAATAAACATTTAGCTAATATTTGTCCAAAAAAATGTTTGTTCGTTGGACTTAAATAACAATACGAAAGTAAAAAGCTGTTATATTTTGATGTATTTTGTAACTTATGTTTTAATTTACTTCCGATTTTCTCCCTGAAAATATGATTCATTGTTTCTACTTGTGATACATTATATTCACATATAATAGGTATTACTCCCCATAAATGCGTAAAACCAAACTAAACCTTTTCAGTATATTTTCTTTCTACACGTTGTAATCTTTTGACCTAGCATGCCGATTCTAAAAATAAAAATAAATACTGTTTAGTGTAAGTTATCATCTTGTGTTTTTTTTTCACGTTATTTGTGTTGCTCTTTTAAAATTTAAAATCATTCACCAACCTAAGAAGTTAAAGAAGATATTGTTTTACTGCGCATGGTTTTACAGAGAGTCCCATGGCTCCTGATAATATATTTTTTTTTCCGTCGAGACTTGCTAGGGCGGTAGGATTGAACCCGTGATATTTAACACATGGGCGTAACTCGTAAGCGATCGCGACAGCCGATACCGTTACCGAGAAACACCTGGTCGTTGTCGCTCGCGGTCGAGAGGAGTACCACGAATGAAAGGAGGAATAACTTTGCGGCCTGTCATGATTGGGTATTGTTTCACGCGTTGCGTGTTGCCCGGGACACGAGCGACGCGTGGTGACTGGAGAAGATTGCATCAGCAGAGGACCAAGTTTGTTTAAACCGCACAGGGTTTTTTTTTCCTGGCCGTATCTCGCAGGGCAATCGAGTGAAACCAAGAGTCCGAGGTGAAAAAATTTCGTCGGGTCCCCTTTCCCCATTTCTCTTAATGTAACTACTTCTTTCAAACTCCATAATCAAAAAAATAAATCTAAAGACTAAGAGTTAACGTGGCCACTTCTGTAAACGTGATTTCGAAAAAAAAAATTCTAAACTTTGTAAGGTTTACAATGTTTTTCTGTAAGGGTAAACACACGCAAAAAATATCGGAACACAACCGGGTGCTCTGGCCCCGAAGATAAACACCCCCCCCCCCCCCTCCACCTAAACCAATAGACAACTGTCTCGGCGGTCCTGCATATCTGTATATTGACTAAGTATTTGACCATGAAACAATGACTGAGTATTTTTTACTAAACTTGGGGGCATAATTTTATATCTTAATTGAAGTTTCATTCAAGAGTCATTTTTTTAAAAAACGGAAAATATTTTAGAATTCTTTAATAATTTGACTTGATCTTTTTTTATTATGCTTATTAATGTACGCAGTTAATTATGCAAATCTATAATTTATGTATAATCAAGAAAACCTACAGATTTATTTTACGAATTTTTAAACCATTAATACACCTACAACATTTCGTTGAAATTCAGAGTAATGAACGGAAAATCACATTGGGTGTTAATCATGAAAGCTAACATTCTCAATTTGTTGTTGCGTGATCCATTTTCTGAAGTCCTACCCTATTTCTACTCTAGAGCTATTGCGTAATCTGTTTCTTTTACTACTCACTAAACACTGTAAAAGTGATCACACCATAAGTTTGTGTTTTTAAAATATTTAAGATATGACTGGTTTCATCAGTTTTTATGTTATAAAATTTTCTTAAAGTTTTATAATTGAAGAAAGGCCTTCGTTAAGGCAGAGGTCACACAGCAAAAGAGTTCCAAAGATCTTGACATACTGTTTATTTGCAGTGTTATTACAGTTTTAGTAATTTATCCCCCCTCCCCAAAATAAATCAACACTTTCCACAAGAGACTTCAAAATTTAAAAAAATATATATATATGTCATTGTTAACTTTAAACCTTACACTAAATTATAAACTACACTTTAAAGAAATTAAGTTTTGAAAATTCAATGATTGAAGATTGTTATAATTTAGAAACTCGTTTTATGTTTGTTAAATATCACAATTACAAATGATTCTACAGCCTCGAGGCAGCGGCGCTCCTGCTCTGGATCGCAGTAGGCTTAAAAACACCCGAACGAAAGGCACTAGACCGAACAAGCACTAGACCGATAGGCACTAGATCAAAATTTTGGTCAAATGACTCGACCTAGTGGCTGGTACCCATATCTCTTGACCTATCACCCAATTAAAACACAGCCAGTCCCTGTGTCTCAACGAAAGCCGATACTCCCAGTCGGTGATTTGCATGGATTACAGTTTCTACAACTCAACAATGAGACCTAAAAAATAACATAAATATAAGTAACAGAATTAGTAATAATATCAAAACCATATTAACTTGCAATGTATGTTGACTATGCCTTCTGAGTCATTGGCCACAGACTCCGATCTTTCATTTATTTTTTGAAAGGCGCCAAGTAGTTTTGTCCCTGCCAATCTCACTACGTGAAGAACAGAGATTTCTATTAAAAGATTGCGCGTATTTTAATGCTCTTTGACGGGTGCGACATTTTCCTTATAAGTAGAACCTCTTTAAGTCGAACCTCGATAAGTCGAAAACCTCCCAAACTCGAAAAAATGTTGTGTTCCCTTCCATTAAAGCCCTAAAACCTCCGTTGCTCCAAATCTCAACCTTCTATTAGTCGAAATAATCAGTGAGTCCCTCCAAGCCATTTTGGTACAGATTTTCCCTCCATAACTCGAAAAATTAAATTGGACCTCTGTATCTCGAACATAGCAATGATTTATTTTACAACCTTTACAACTTGATTATTTGAAACTTATTACCTATATAGTTCGAAGAAAAATAAGTTACCGACTTCAAGAATTTGTAGACAATGTAAGTACACCATTGTTTCTTAGAAATAAATTTAGGAGTATACCGTTAATAGGATTACCACGAATTTATGACTCACGTGTTTGCTTGCTTGGTGTCAGGTGTTTAATTTTATTATTTTTTATTTCATTTGAACTTTAGCGAGGCAAGTCATTTGTTGTCGACTGCTATGACTGCTACACATCAATTTGTACAACAGTTTACAAATAAAATTGTTAAAACACGAGTGCTGTGAAAAAAAACTGAAAACTTTGAGTCTCGCTAACAAATTGGAAGTGCTCTGAATCAGGAATATCCTTGGAGGAATTAGTTAAGTGCGATGATGGAGTTATGACTGCTGGGATATTACCTGATGACGAAATTATCGATTCAGTAGCTCAGAAAACCGATACTAATGATTTAGATGGCATAGAAGACTCGAAAAAAACTAGGCCTACATGCGCTCCATGGGTTTCCATCAAAGAGGCAAGAACCGCATTGAATACTTTACGGAATTTTATAGAGCAAACCAGCAACTCTGAAGAACAAGAATTTTCTGCTCTTTATACCTTAGAGTCTTAGACAATGCTATAGATAGAGAACAGCTGAATTATCTAAAGCAAAAAAAAAGTACTGACGTTTCTTTAACGCCATTTTTTTAAGCTTGTTTTGAAATAATGTTGATTTATAATAGATAAAAATATGTTTGTCACCTCTGCAACTTGAATTTTTATTTATTTTACCTCTCTAACTCAAAATGTATAAGAATGAATCTCAACCTCTTTATGTCGAATCAAAATCCGCTTAAGTCGAAATACTTCATAAGTCGAAAACTCTATAACTCGAATTTTTTGGCGTCTCCCTTCGAGTTCGACTTACAGGTTCTACTGAAGTAATATAATCTGACAGTTTCGGCAACCTATTTAAAATGTGAAACAAAAGAATTAAATTTTTAACAGTCGTCATTCCATAGGTACAATAGTTCCTTTAAATTATTAAGTTTGTTTATTTATAACGCAATTTAAATTCTTTATATAGTTCCCTCACGATAGACACTATTAATTAATATATGTAATTAATAAATTCATAATATTGTTATATGTGTGAAAACAGGTTCGGAAAGTATACACCAAATAATTAAATACAGTTTTCATTTATTACTAATATTTACACTAGCAATTGAATAACAACTTTGAAATGTCCGTCAACAAATTAATCACTCGTTCATTCACTTCACGGTTCACTCTCCCCACTGTAGCTCGGCTCGACAGTTGCTCTTCCTTGCAGATAGTCTCTTACCTCGCACCTCTGACTCGACACACTGCCTCGGTCGCACACAGCACAGTCCCGATGCACCAGTCTCCGCACACGAAACCCGTCGCTTGTCGTCCATTTATTTCTCGCCAATGGTTAACTCCACCTCTCCACTTGCCTCGGGGGCTGGTGTCAGCGTTTTTATACCCCTCAGATCCCCCCTTCCTTCTGGAATGGTCTCGCGCCCCTATGACGTGTCGCGTCATCAGGGTCGACTCGACGCCGAAGCTCCCAGCACAATGGCGTCCTAGTTACGCCACTCAAGCTGTGGCCTCTGGTAGCCCACGCAATTCTCCATATGGGCTGAGGGATCGATGGAAGGAGGGTAGCGATGACGGCCTGCTAATCCTTGAAGGTATGTGTCGCGTGGGACCGCGCCTCGTTGCGCTCGTAACCCCATATTAATACAGATCTCTTTAATGATAATGTAATTTATATTGTTGGTGGCCTCAATGTCAGTCATTCCGTAAGTATTGTTAATAATGTTATTTCATTGAGATTTTACTTAGTTTGTTAATTAGTTTTTGTTTAAAATTGTAATTTTTGTAGCTAAAAAATGAAAACTGAACTATTTTCCAAAACCTAAAATTTAAAATATGTCTTTTAATGTCAGTGTATTAGTTCCTTCTAAATGGGAAAAAATCATTAAAACTCGTATGTTTCAGGACTAAATAGAAATTTGAGAAACATTTAACTACGTAAATTCGCCTCATATTTATATTCAGTATATACGTTTATTTTATTGTTATTATCCCGTCATAGTAATAACTATCGAAAACTATTATAAATGGAAACCATTTAGAAACTTGAAAACATTATCGTTCTTGCAATGTCCTGAAGAGGAACAGCGAATGACAATAACACAAATCATTTTGTTGAAAGATATTATTTTCGTTCAAGGACACCTTCTAATAATGTTTCTCTATAAACGCATAGAATATCATGTTTTCATTTTGCTAGTGTTGTCGGAATATACATTGTAATCCACGCTTTTTCATATTCGTGAAATGTCGGGCAATTCGTATTTGTAATTTACACTTTATGCTTGGTTAATTTCCTTTTGGTCAATAGCTACTAGTTATTTAATTTTATATGTTTACACAGATTAGCTAAGCATAAAACTTAACTGGTTAAATCATAATTTTAAAATGACTCTACAAAACATTTGTAAATACACAATGAAAAAAATATTCAAGGCCTTGTTTACAGGGTTTTATGGAGAAAACAAAATTGAAAACAGGGTTTTAGAAACAATTTAAAGTATTACGTAGCTACAGAAACCCATAACGTGAACTTTTGATGAGTAGGTAACCACCGCATAATCAGTCAGTCAAAAAAAATTCTTTAAATTATATCCTGATATTTTATAAACAACAGACAATAATAAAACGATAAACGCCTATCTGGCGGGAAAAAAGAATTGTTACATAACATTTAGTTGAACCTATGAAGAAAATGTTCAACACAAAAAAAAACTGAAGGCATGGAAATTCAACAAACGTTTACCTTACCATTGCAGACACACGCGCGTGAGGAAATTGAACAAAATTTTCACGGGTAATTTTATTTCCGTATGTTGTTGCCTTGACGCTGGAGAAAGGACCAACCTTGCCCCCCTCCATTATGGTCACCACCGCCGACTCAATTTTGGCGGCCGGCCCGCGGGGCTAGAATTACGCCTGCCACGATAGCCTCCCCCCCCCCCCCATCACAAAGATATAGCCATCGTGTCCGGCGGATCACAGGGTGTGACGCAGGCGCGTGACCTCAGGGTCGCGACCACGCGTCCGGTCCTCGTTCGAATTGCTCTGTTGCCAGATTTACCAAGAACGTTGATAACAAACTATCCAGGGTCTTCGCAATCTTACGGTTATCTTCGTAGATTTACGAACACCGATTTCACTTAATATTTTTTGACGTGACAACGTCTAATAAATTGGTGAACGCCGGCTGCACGCACTAAAAAGTGTCCCGTTGCGCACATTGTCCCGTTACGCCGTGTCCCGTTACGCTCATTGTACGCTTGCGCCGCATAATCCCACGCAACGAAAGATTTTGATTATTATTTTAATTCACCGAAGGTTTACTAGATCCAGTACTTAAGAGAAGAATAAAGTTTTAATTTTTAATTATAATCTGTAAATATTACATATGTTGCGACTTTGAGCTTCTCAAGTTTACATAGTATGTACACATTACCCAAGCATGTCCCCTTCCTAGAAAATACGTACCCACGCCACTGGCCCTTTATGTAACATACCAGGTAGTTAGATCCTTGTGGCAAACAACGGTTCAACCCAGACCGCTTAGTTTCCAAGGCTGTTATTTGAGGCGTTGCCTCATTATGTATGGTTGAATTGGAATAACGGCTTTCGTTATTGAGCTGCATGGTCACCACAAAGATTTTTTTTTTCCTTTCCAAGCACAAATAATGACGGTTTCCCTAACTGAAGTATCAATTGCTGTTGTATTTTAAATACGAATATATTTAAGTATAATAATTTAATTAGGTACTTGCGTGAATACTGACGCAACATGTTCTTAAACCTTTGACGATTTATCGCTGAGAATAAAAAACTAAATTTAAAGATAGAATACCAATTACATATCAATAGCACAAAAATACGATCCGCCAGTTTCCCTGTAATGTAAATTAAGATTACCTCACTCATTTTTTTCAGACCCTACATAAGATGAAACTAAAAAAATTCATAGGAGTGCGAAAATAATATCAATAATATCAGTAATCAGCAAAAGACTAATAAGTGTTCTACATTAATTAAAATCCAATTATTACAAAAACAACTTTAAAAAATACACACATTTAAATTCAACATAATGCTTATGTCTTTTTTTATAGAATTAAATCATAGCTTTGTTATAAGTCGTTTTGTACAATTTGATTAATATTTCATATTAACATTTGTGATTTACTAACAAGTTATAATAAACACCCAAAAGAATACAGTGCATGGATATAGAATTACAACCACACTAACAAATAACCCGCGAATTCGCTCGCGCAAATTTTAGGGTATTCCTGATATTTTACTATTATAAGAAAAATATGTGATTTATTCCAAAAAATTTTATTTAAGAAATATACACTATACATCGTAGGGCGTATACAATATTTTATTTACAACAAAACCGTTATAAAGTTGTTATGCATAACCCTTTTTAATATTTAGTAAATATCAAATATATGATTGAATTTCTCCCGTTTTAGTGTGGTCCAAGATACCTTGATGAAATCTAAACTCCCTTCAATTTCATAAGGTAGCCAAATTAAAAAAATTTAATCACGCCCCTATTTCATTTAAATTAAGATTATACCATCGTTTATATGTTCATTCATTCTGGTTATAGCCATCATTAAATTATTTAATTATTTAATTCGGGTTTAAAATGCAATATGCAAAATGCAAGAATTAAAATAAAAAAAATTCTAAAATGAATACTTTTCGTATATTTATGACCCTCTGTGTCATTTTTAAGAATCCTATGTTAAATTTCGTGTCCGAGTTTCGTATTATAAGTTTATTTGCCAACATGAGAACACACGAATTTGCTCGTTGCGAGGTTAGATGTTACACATCTCTGGCGAGGACTGAAAGACTCAGTCACATTTTTGTTTATTTATTTGCAGTATTTATAAATCGTATCTGACCGTACAACATTAGCCATCAAGTTTGCAATTGTTTGTAGGTAGTTTTTACTGATTGATTTCTGCCGTTTAAGGGGGAAAAAATATGCATACATATACTTAGTGCTATAATATGACAGTGTTTTAAAACGTTTCAGGTTAATTATGTTTTGATGTATATATTGGAATGCAACTTTTAGTTTAAAAAAATACTCAAAAGATAGCGCTACGTTCGTAATGCCTTAGAGAACCATACAATTTTAAATATATTTGACGCTATGTTTTTTCTAAACTTGCATACAAACTAGACTTTCACATTTTAAATATTTGTTGCCTGAAGTGTGCTCATTTTGTTGAATACTAAATTTTAATCCTCAATATACTCAAGGAAATATAATTTCAAAACTTTCCGTCCGATAATACAATCTTGCGTTATAATTTTGATAGGTTCGTATCGTTTTCAGATAGGCAAGGGACCTCATTTAACATGCATTAAATACATTAGCCTTGATTATGGTAACTTGCCACATAGGTACTATGATTTATACCAGACAAATTTATTATCGGAATAATATTACCAGAAAAAAAAATTGTGATCAATTTTACACATCATTGGAGATCCAACCAATTTTCACATTTGGTTCTTGAGAAGCAAGCACATCTCCTAATCAGTTAAAGATTTCAGTTCCTGGAAATTTAACATTTTAAAGTTTGTAGATACTTTAATTTTTGTTATGCAATTTGTCTCAAATTTGACAGTTCCTAAAAGTAGTACCAGAGGTGCTCATTGCCATAGTTACACTTACTAAAACATGTCATTATGTTTGTTTACAAACGCTGGCAGCTACACGAAGTTGTTCGCAACCACACTAGACAAAAAAATTACAAAATAATGTGTAGACAATTACCATGGGTTGGCAAACCGCGGCCCGCGAGCCGCATGCGGCATTTTTCATACGATTTTACAGTTTTACAACTCACTGCGCTCCCACAGCACATAAAAAAATCTTTTAGGCACAGCCTACAGTCGTAGGTAGATTTCAGAGACCCTATTTCTTCAGGAATTTTTTTGGAAACTTCTATTATCTTCTTGAACATTTCAAGAACAAAATGTACATAATATTGTATATGTTCTTCAATATTCCAAGAGGATTGACGAAAAATTTTCTCATATTCCATGCAGCGAAAATATTTTGAATGTTTTAAAGTCAATGAATCCAACATTAAATAGTTTAGAACGAATATATTACGCCTACTAAGAAGTTGTACAATTGTTTTTTTGCCTTCAAACACTACCTGTCATCCCTTGCACTAATACCTATGTCCTAATATAAAAATTAAACCAAAGTTTAAGACAATATTAAGATGGTTTACTATAAATTCGAACTAATTTGATACTAAGGAAGTTTTGATTTATTTTTATTTCAACCCCGGTTTTTGTGGTAATAGTTAGTTTCATCAAAAATTGTTTCTGCCAAACGCTTTGGTAAATTTAGGAGTTTTACAATAAATTATAGCTATTTTTGTATTATAGCTATTAAAAAATGAATAAATGTTTATTCTTTCTAACGATGTTATTTCCACCCCTTGCTGTAATAATTTGTACCATAAAATGTACTTTACACAAAAGTTTTCAACAATGCTTAAATATTAAACCAAAATTAAATTAATTTGATAGAGTACTTGGTGGAAAAGTTTCATTTATTTTCTTCTTTCAACACCAGAATTTTTCATTTCATTAGAATAATACTGTTTATTATCAAAAATTGTTTCAGACAAAAGTTTTAGATAAAAATTGTTACAAACAATGTAAACGGATTTGGTGGTATGCCTACTACGGGAATTATTTATTTATTTTTGTGTTTAACCCCTCTTTATCTATCCCTTGCAGTTATGGTTGGTCGTATAAAAATTATTACGGACGAATGCTGTAGATAATAATTTAAGGTTTCACCATAAAACAGAACGGATTTTTTTTTTAGTGTTCATTTTTATCAGAGTGTAAAATGGCCAAAATGTGAGTTTTTCAGGATAATTTTCAGGCAGGAAAACCCGGTATGGATTCTTGATCGCACTCGAAAAAAAAAAGAATTGCCTTACACCTTTATCTTCATTTCTCCGTCGTTTAATTTTTACGGTTGCCGTTCAGATCTCACAGTTGCCCTAAAGGGCGACGAGAAGTCTGCAGCCGTGCGCTTAGAGGCGACCCCGCGCTAGAAGCGCCAGCGAGCAGCGCTCTTGTCGACCCGCCTCACCTACACATGCGCACACACGCCCTGGCTGGGAGCGTCCAGCACAGAGTTATGGCCTTCATGCACGCGACTGACGTGCGGTCAGGGTGTCCACAAGGGAAAAATATTTTGTACCAACTTAGGTGAGAAAAAAGTACTAGATTTTAAAAAAAAGTACTAAATTATCATTTTTTTAATGGTTTTAACAATTTAGGAAGTTATTATGGCATTTCAATGCTTGAACTTAAATATCACACCACACAAACATACATTCCATAGTTTTTAAAAATAATTACGCTTAATAATAAAACATATTGGAGTTACTGTAATATTATTATATTAAAGAAAAAAGTACTAGATCTGAGCGTAAATGTACTAGACCACTAAAGTACTAGATCTAGTAGGAAAGTACTAACTGTGGCCACCCTGTGTGCGGTCCTGGCCAGCGTCAGAGTGCGCCTGCGCGATCTATATGAGAGAAGCGGGAGACCTAAGATGCACATAAAGTTTGGACCCTGCACGAACACGCCCGAATAATTCACCTTCGGCCAACTTCGGGATTTTTTTATTTTTGCGCTGGAAAAAATGAATTCAAATATTAAGAGTTGTCGGTTAGGTTAGCTACATTAAAACACTTTAAGACACCATGGACGGTTAGTCAGGTTAGTATAGCTACATTGGAATGAAAATAAACCCGAGGTTGGCCGAAGGTGAAATTTTCGGGTAAGTTCGGGCAGGGTCCAAACTTTACGTGCATCTTAGGTCTCCCGAGAGAGGCGATCCTTGCGAGGAAGCCTACGATGTACATTCTGTATTGCACAGACCCGAACAAGCCCGAATATCTATCTACCTTCGGCCAATTCCTTAACAACCATTAAAATGAATTGAAAGTATTTTTAATGTAGCTATACTAACCTAACATAACCAACCATCCACAATTTCGTAAAGTAATAAAAAATTATGCCGTAGTTGGCCGAAGGTAGATATTCGGGCTTGTTCGGGTCTGTGCAATACAGAATGTACATCATAGGCTTCTCATCCTTGCGCCGGCACGGCGGGTCTCGACTGTTGATCCCTCGAGCAAACAGCGCGCCACCCCCTAGTCCTTCTGCGGCGCCAGCGGTCTCAAACATCGCTCCTGAGGCATCTCGCGATAAGGCCAGGCCCTCTCCCCCCCCCCTCCCTCTCTCTCTCTCTCTCTTTCTCACTCCCATTCCCTCCGCCCCGAACCCAAACCTTCCGACATTCCTTTCCTCCTTTCCCCGCGTGGGCAAACACACAAACACAGATTATTTAGGCAAACATGCACGTTCCTCCACAGGCCGACTGTTTCTCTGGTGTTTGTGAAGCCGTTGAAGTGGCTTCCTCTGTGACATCACGCGTCTGACGTTTGTATTTGTGTTTGTTTTCTTAACTTTCTGGCTATTCTATGTGTGTGTTTATATATATACACACACGCGCGCGCGCGCGTGTCACGTATAATTAGAGACCGGAAAAATTCAAAAATTCATTTCGCGATAGGCTAAAATACAAATAGTTATACCTCAGTGCTGCCTCTGCTATTGGCTCACCACTCACCTGGATGACTCTGGGCCAATGAGAAAGACCCAACCAAAGCTTTATCGAATCTCAGGCTGCTACGTTGGGACGTCTCACAAGACAGCACCCAATGAGTGGGTGACATTTGACCGAGTGTACGTAAAACTACGGAGTTCATTCTACAAATAATTGAACACGCAAATTTTTCCGGTCCCTACGTATAATATATGAAGAGCTTCAATAAAAACCACGCGATTTGAAAACTAATCCAGATATCAGAGGGTGTCTCTTTGCGAAAAGTATTTAGTTCGGTGTCCGTACTTTTTTTTCAACCGTATTTTTAGGAGAGAGTAAATTGCTAAAAACGCGTGGTGTCCACATTGTTTCCGACCTGGACGCCATCTTGGAACCTAATTGATGCACACGCCATGTTCTTTTTTGCGTACTTTAACATAATTTTGGAATTAATAAAAAACTATGTAAAAATATATATTTTTAATAATTCAGTTCAAAAGATAATTTTAGATTAAAATAATTTCTAAGACATTATCTAAGATAACTTGTGATAATTTTATACATTTTAGACTAGTCTCCTTTAGGCTTCGTCAATGAGTTTTGAATGTAAAATTCTGACTCATATAGAATTTGATTATAAAACGTGATTTTTCAGGTATTTATAAGTTGTCTTAGAAATCATTAAACATGTTAGATATTATAAAATAAAAGAAAGAGGTTTTGAAAAATATTTCTTTCATAAAGGATACAGAAGCTCTCATTCCTGCGTGAAAGGACAAGGGCTTAAAATTACATAGCTGACACATTTCTTATTTTGTCCATCATTTTTTACCTTCTCAGTTGTAAAATAAGAAAGCTATAAATGAGGAAAGAAAAAAGGTATGGAACTTATAGTAATTATTTCACTTCTCTTTGAAGCGGGGACTTCAAAACGTTACCGCGATAAATTCTCCCGACAATCTATGAATATATAGATGTCTTAAATAATAAATAATTGTGAGGCAGTCTTTCAGTACTAACCTTGGTAACGTGCAAATACTAGTGTTGTGCGAGATCTCGAACCTCGAGAAAACTTTCGAGAAATATTGCATTCTCGAACAGCGAGCGAGAAAAATAATTTCTCGAAAAAAAACGAGAATTTTTTTTTGGTACCGGTAACAACTCAATTGATAGTTGTATTTTTATATGTTGAACATTACACACACACTGCCATTATTTTAGTTTAAATGTTTTAAAAATACCAAACGCGTCTGCTTGTTTGGACGAAAAATGATTTGGCGGAACACAAAGCAAACATGATGCAATTATTAAGAGATATTAGACTAGCCGATAGTCAACCATCCAAAACCTTTATCAATAACCGAAACTGTGAATAAAAACTGTCATATGAAATTCCAATTTATCCTGAAAGAAAAACTTCCGTATTTAATTTTTAAATTACGTAAGCGTAATACATAATAAAATACGTTCGAACCTAACCTACAAAATTGGTTTTGTTTACATACACGTTATTACGGTAAAGTTATTAAAAGCATTACCTTTAATTTAGTCATAATATTTTGTTCGGTAATGTTTAATAGCATACTGAAATGTTGATTATTACGGCAAAATACAAAATTTACTTTTTAACGAACAAAACGGAATGGTGGTCATGCTGCCAGACCGAGTCTGCTTCGCTGTTCCGTTTCTTATTTCATTCCAATAACAGACTGCGCAAGTCATGTGATTATTAAATGGACTGGAATGTAAAGGAATGGATTGAACACGCAGAACAATTCACGCCCTTGTATTACGTAAAATTACGTGAATGTGTGTGTTCAAACCCGTTGAAAAGGCAGAATAAATAGTATGTTCTTCCCATTTCCTTTTCCACCTTTGTTTCACCCAGTCGTAAGACGTCACGAGTAATGAATCCCGCCAAAGCCTCCCTAGTATCAATTTCTTTGTTTTCATTACAGTACCAGAGTTTTCCGTTTACGCGAGCTACTCTGCGGGTATGAATAAATAATGTGACGCCTGTAAAATGTTATTAGGAATATGAGAATAATTTCCTAATACTGCTTTATCTCTAACTGCGGCGTAACCAAGTGTAAAAAAAAGTGTTGCGGGAATATAACAGTTTAACAGAAGTAAACTTTGTTGTCAAATTAAACTTTGATTTTACGGTAAAATGGAAGATGTGGACATATCAGTTTGGCAGTTTTACACAAAAAGTGGCGATAAGTCAACGGGAACCACGATTAACATGTTAGCTACTAGACTTTTACCTGAGTGAGTGAATGTTTATTTATAATTTAGTGTAGGCTTACATAATGTGTGGTGTATGTCAGTTGTGCACAGGCAACTAAATTGACACTCTATATGATGAACAACAGTTTTATGTACAGAACAATATATTTTGAAAGTGATATCTAGAGTAAATCTTGATTTTTTAAAAATTTCTCATTCTCGTCTCATTTCTCGCGAGAAAAATATTTTCTTTCTCGAAAATTTCTCGAGGCCTAAATCTCATTCTCGCACAACCCTAGCAAATACGTGTGTTCTCGTGTTGTTAATGTTTTAAATAAACTTATAATAAGAAACTCTGTTACGGGATTTAACGTAGAATTATTTTAAATAATGTGGAGCGTGATAAATATACGCATCATGTGTTATCAATTTCATTGCTGAGCGCGAATCACGCGTAGTTTTCGCACTCGCCGCTAGAATTAGCTGCCGGAGCAGCTGCGTAGACTATCGAACCATATAATTTGCAGACATAAAATTAAAACTCTAGAATGAAACTGCTCCGATAAAAGCGTAAAGGACTTGTAAAAATTATAAATCCCGGCTTTGGACTTGATTTTCGATACGGAATTCTATTTAATTACTGCCCATATTGTTACCAATCACTAAACAGATATTCTACAGTTTTATTTGGTCTTTGTGAACATTGGTTCGCACCCATGAACCACAGATGGCAGCACCTAAGTTGTTACACATTTCCGTTCTTTGACTTCCGTCGCATTCACGAAATGACTCCTACCAAATGCCGTCTACCGAGAGCTAAGATGTTACACACACAAAAACATTTTAAGAATGATTTTACTTGCGAAATTACAATAATTTTTCAAATTACCGGTAGTTTACAACTTCTTTCTGGATATGAACTTTTCTTCTAGAACTTTGAGATTCCAGTTTGCGGAGAGATATACAAGAGGCTGTAAATCTACCAGAATCTTATGAGGAAAGTGTAACTTTTAGTTCGGCAACGATCTGATGTCTTTGCTGAGGTTCTACGTAGATTCTTTGAACTAAGTTACTTATTTGTAAATTGACGAGAGACGATTGTTGAATCCTACTACTTCAATATTAAGCTAGTAGTTATAGTTTACATGTATCCTGTTAGAGGTATTTAACAACTAATTATAATCGGTGCCGACATTTTAAGGTAACCGATGTTCTGACACATTTCGGGCTTCACCAATGAATTATATGATTTTGAATATTCTAATTCCGCTATATAATTAAATAGCTAACTATAGGTCCTGTGTATTATCCTTCTGTTTCTATAACAAATCCTCGTGTTTTTCTGAGCTACCTGGTTTGATGATAAATTTTAATTTTTAGGTATGTTTTGGATCAATAAGATCATTCAGACATTCCAAATTTTTACCAATATCAGAACTCAAATTGGTCAGTAACTTAGTTGAAACTATAATTTATGTTGAATACATATATTCTTTCGCGGATGGCAAAATATGAACACACTTAATATTTTATGTGTGTAAATAATTTAAACTTCAAACATTTTTTATGAGCCTTTAGTAGGCATTTCAAATAACTTATTGCTAAAGACCCTTTATTGCAAACATGATAAACTGGTTTCGAAATTTATATTTTTATATAAATAATGTTATGTACAATAAATTTACAAGTAAATAATGTTAAGTACATAATAAAATAATCATGATCATAATATTTTTAATACTAATTGGACAATAAATTGTTTTTTTTTTTGCTTCAGGATTATCTAAAACACAATCTTAACTATCTAAAACCACTGCAATATCGCCTGTGTTTTAATTAATTGATTTTTACTATTTTATTAAAACTTAAACCTGCAGTTTCTCAAATATACGCATTTGTACCTTACCATTGTTTATGGCCGAACCCTTCATATGGTAATATTTTGGTTGCTGTTAGTTAAGTCGTGGAAAGTTTTCTAGAAACTAAAAGAAAACTTATAATAGTAACTTCACTTAGTTCGATAGTTATACCATATATTCTATATCCGTGTAGTTTAACGACGTGCATTTTCAGTGAAAAAAACTCAGGATGATCACATTTTACAGTTAATGCTTACTTTTCTCCACACGGATTTCCGCTAATGTTTAAAAAGCTACTTCTGGAGATTAAAAAATATATAGCCTACATTAATATTACTTAAAAAAATAGATCCGTAAAACATTTGTAACATGATTTTTCCCTGTTCTTGTGAAAATGTGAAAAAGAGATTTAAAAACACTTAGTTTTAGTTGCGTAAATGCGAAAGCTCTACAGTGCATATATTCGTGGATTATATTCGTGGCCATTAACGGCCATAACCTCCCACCCCCCCTCCCCCGCAGGGATATACGCACATGAATAAAGCATCAAAAATGGCAAGCGCATTGGGATTATAGTCCATCGCGAAAATGATGATTCCGCGAATGATTCCGGTCTCCACTCGGAAGACAAACCGCGGGGAGAGGAGAACACCAGCACTTTTCCCACCCCTGGTTCTCGCTCGCTAACCCCCTCCCCCCTTCATCAAGCTAGCGGCAATGACGCCTCGCCCGCTAATCTGCAAGGACGTCCTTTCAATTACCCCGCGACTGGGCTGGCGGCCGGGAGAACAGCCTTCCCCTCCCCTTCGTCGTGGCTCGGCCGGGGCTATTCCGTTCCTCCCAGGTCCGGCCCTGGCTGTCCGCCCGACACCACCGCACACCCTGTATACACACCCCGTAACACCTGGGGATATCGATTCGTCCATTCGTTTCATCTATATTTTTATTTTCAGGTTTCTTCGCTGATGGGAACTGCTTCATGAATTTTTAACAATCTATCTTTAAAATCCTTTACCACAAAAAAAATTGGTTGTCTGTAAAGTCGGTTTACGGACGATAGTTTAACTTGACAACGTCATAACAAAACATCAATGATTTGATTGCATACTTTTATGAATAAAATTGAATCATTTTTATTGAATTATCACTAGTTTGTATGGATACAAAGGAGTGAAATTAAATCTACAATTTTATTGATAAATTTACTTTTATTTGCACTCATTAATTCAAATATTTTTATTACTTTAACGAAGAGATTATTTTAACTATAACTTTTATACATGTTTGCTATTTAACTTGTTCCAATCTGTGTTATTCTGTTAAGGATAGGATGATGATAGGAAAAGTAGGAAACGAATGGGAGTGTTTCAAGTTTAATGTGCCTCGAAAAAGTCAAATCGATGGTTGTTCCAATCGAGTGGAAGAGAGATAGATGCGGTGCAAGCGTACAGTGAGCGTAACGGGACACTGCGTAACGAAACTATGTGCGTGACGGGACACTTTTTCGTGCGTGCAGTCGGCGTTCATAGATTTATTAGACGTTGTAACTTCAAATATATATATATATATATATATATGTATATTTTTACAGATATACGTACAGACCCAAAAATTAAGCGGATGTGTCTGGCTTCAGTGTAGAATTCAAAGCCATACGTTGAGCTGAACCTATGTTTGCTTTCCCATTCGTTGATTTCTAGCGAGAACATTTTTATCCGTGTAAGTTGGCACATACTTCTCTCCTAGCTGGGCATCGTTGGCTCATGGTCGTTAAAGGGGAGCGTCCAAGTATCTGCGGTCCAATCATGAACCAGTGCGTGTGTTAGAAGGTTTGCATTCAAACTTGCGACTTAATGAATGCAGGAAATTTCCGCATCTCTAGATATAAGTAGTTCCAAGTTTTCATTAAAAATCAGTTTTACACGAATATTTCTGTTCCATTTGCAATTACAAAATTTACAGCGTACGTGAAACAACTGCTCCCTCGTTGGGTCGCGGTCAAGCGCGTTCTCCGTGGAACAGATGCAGTCAGTCTCCTCGCATTTGTTCGGCAAGTCTGCATGTGTGGCATTCCTAGCGAACAGGTTAATGTCTGCTGTTATTCCTGGTAACTATCGCCGCGCGGCTGTTGTGTAATTGGGTTCGTAGTCTGAAACTTACCTCTTCATGTATTTACGTATCGTGAACATAATCGCAGAGTGATGTTTCTTATAAGTAGGGACCGGAAAAATTCGCGGGTACAATGACCTGTAGGATGAACTCCATAGTTCTACGTACAGTACACTAGGTCAAAAGTCACCCACTCATTAGCTGCTATCTTGTGAGACGTTCCAGCGTAGCAGCCTGTGATTCGATAAAGCTTTGGTTGGGTGTTTCTCATTGGCCCAGAGTCATCCAGGTGAGTTGTGAACCAATACAAAGGCAGCACTGAGGTATAACGATTTGTATTTTAGCCTATCGCGAAATGAATTCGCGAATTTTTTCAGTCTCTACTTATAAGGAGAAGTGGTTGTAAGCTCTAATGACAGAGTATGATCGGTAGTCGGTCCAGCTGTGGCTTCGAGATCATTCAACATTGCGAAATGCATATTTTTTTCTTGTTCTTTTTAAAGTGATTTATTACTACAGCTATTCAATGAATTAATTCATTACTCTAGTTTTACAATGGACACTGGTAGTTAACACACTTTTTTTTTGTAAATAGCAGCAACTGTTTACAAGTGAGCTTACCTACGTAAATACTGTTCGATAATATAAGAAATTTACGTGTACTGTGTAATGTAATGTTAATTTGTTTGTAAATATTAGCAACTGTTCACTAAGTAAACTTACTGTAGAAAATACTGTTTAATAATTTAACAAATTCTTGTGGACTGTGTAAGAAAACAAAGTTTTGTTTGTTAATTGGAGCAACTGTTCATAATGAGGTTACTTACGCAAATACCACTCATATAAGAAATTCACGTTACCAATAATACAGCCAAGATCATTTATTTGGAGAGAGGTCTGTATCACGGATGATTCAATCCTAAACTCTTGTATAACACACGTTAAAAACATTGAGTTGGAAATAAAGTAGTCTGGGGCCCTTAATAACCTATCGAGCAACATTGTATTCAGCTATTTAAATTTTACTAATATAATGTACAATCACAAGATAAGTTACTAGTTTCAAGCAACTGAAATTATTTATTTGCGTGTGTTTCGACCTCAATTAATGAAAACAGTGCATATAGTTAGTGTCTCTTTTTTGCGACAAGTTTTTCAGGGGTAGAAATTACAATGTCAATTTGTACGCTGTACTTCCTTTATATGCGTGTGGTACGTCGCATGTAGAGTATTTTAGCGCCACGGTCTTCCCGGCTACCTTCCTGGAAGTAACTCCAGCTAGAGCCGCCAGATGCCAGCACCGTCCAACAGTCGATACAAGCTCTGCAGCTTGCGCGAAACGAGGTCACGCGAAACATGAAGTGTAAGTAACAGAGAAAAAAATTTATTCAACTTTGAACTTTTACACATTTGTCACGTGATTACAGTAAATAAACACAATATGTTTTTTTTTTTAAATATCGTTTTACAATTATTTCCAGTGTAAGCTAAACGTAGTAATGGTCCATTTTTTTTCCAGACAAACGTAAAATAGTTATCTTCAATTTTTTGCAAAAGATAAATATATACATTTTTTCGATACATATAAGTTCCAGTACATATAGTAGGCTACTTCTTTACCAGAAAACTAATGTTCGTGTGATGACAAGAAGTACATACTTTAGTAGCACAAGCTCAGGATCTTCCTTCTTGATAACATATACCAAGGAGGAATTAGCTGAAATCACATCTGGGACACGTGAACATAAAATTGAAATTGACATACGTAATGTTGATTATTAATATTTTTTATTTAACTGGAATCATTGTTAAATTACGGTAAAAGATAATCTAACACAAACGTTAAATTTAAGAGGGTTATTTGAAATGCTTAACAAAATAGTTCACTAAACTTGAGGTATCCAGTCTCTAATGATAACGTTAATAATGCATATCAAAATTGTAGTTAGATCTTACATTGTTTACTTAAAAAAAAAAGGCATTTAATCTGTAAGTATAATATGCAACTATTTATAAATATCTAAATATTTTATATACTAGAGATTTACATGGACTAAGCCACTAAAAACTTATTTACAACTTTTCTGGATAATTATAACTTCCGTAGACGTTTACGGTGTAGATGCAGGGACTTTAAATACAGTCATAAACAAAAGGTTTCCATTGGTCGAGTCGTTTTTTCTTTCCACCAGTGTTTGTCCTTCATCTGAAAGTATATTTTTGCCTTTCATCTTTGTTCTTGCCCCAGATGTTAGCCCTGTCCTTGGCATTATCTTGCTCCCGCAGTTAGTTTGCTTTGTTTCCTTGATTTTTTTCTGTTAGTCTCATTAAACTAATGATTGTTTACACACTATTTTTCTTTGCCGTTTGACCTAATTATTTCTGACGTAAATATGCATAGTCCTAGAACATGTTGTAAGACTTGAGTCAGTGCCAAAATTCTATTATTTTCCTTATGTTTGAATGAATTCACTTAAGATTTTTATGCTATAATCGAATTTATTTTGCCATAAATTTTCACCAAAAATGCTTCAGCCTACACAAGTATGTGCTGACAAGGTTTCTGCCATTTCTTAAGTAATTTTTCAATAACTATACCACCGAAAACTAAAGATTGTCTATATTAATATATCAGTAACTAAAAAGTAACCCTAAATAGCTTAAAACATTATTCCTTTCTTACCTTTGAGCCCTATAAGTAACAAAAATAAGCACATTTAAAGTGGACGATAGTACACAAGATATCATTTAACTTTCTCCTGCAGACACGAGAGTCACACTGGTTGAATGCCGAACTCCGTAGCGTGGTTTGATGCACGCTCGCTTTCGGTGCGAGGGTTTCTGGGTTTGAGTCCCAGAAAAGGCATAGGTGTAAAATTTTAACTTCTAAATTTAATCACAATAAATATTAATAGGTCAATAAAACTGTCGACTTCCATTAATGAATATCAATAGAATGTCCTCAAAAAGGAATGGCAAAATAAAGAGATCACTTACTTGTCATTCACCAAGGATATGCGGCTTCGATTCCCGGTTATGTCAAACACGGATGTGTCGCGAATGTGAAGAACGTAGAGAACATTTCCGATACCCGTTTGGTTTTTTGTTTTTTTCGAACCACTGTTTTCGCCATCCATGCATACCGCCAATGTTTCATTCTCATCACCCCTCATGGTGTCAAGTGACCTTGATAGTCAACGAGACGTTTGGTCTTAATTCTTTAATTTTTTGAACAAACAGTTTTAGGCCTAAGTAGTATCATTGTATTGTTGATTTCGTGATGGATGACATAGAATGGTAGCTCTCTTCTACAGAGCATCCCACTCTTAGATTGCAGTATGGAAGTAAATGGGCGCATTCTCTCTCTCTCTAACACACGCCGATTGCCGTTAGCACTGTCCTTGTTTCTTCGTGCGTTGTTGCCAAATATCAAACGAAATTTAAAATTTTAATTTTTGGACAAAGATTTTTTTCATATTGTATAGAATCAAAATACGCATCAGGCAATGCTTATTTTGAATACTTAACAATATTTTAAGTGTCCGAAAAAATTAAAAAACATAACTTATTCGCTGCGAACTGTTTTGAAGTATTCCGATATGTTTCACATAAAAAAAAAACCTACATGTGTATTTCATTAAGATTTTTTTTATTAGTAAATTAATGCCTTAGGACGCCACCGAACAAATGTTAAGACAAAAACTGTACAGGTTTCACTTAAATAATTTTTTTAATATATTGAAATGCATTTTCTCACAAACTGACACATCAAAAAGTTGACCCGCGGAAAATTTTTTTTCTATTAAAGATAGATGGGGGACGAAAGCGAGAAAAATGTTCACAATGAATTGAATTAGTTTTTAAAAGCAGCGCCATCTCAATTGCTTTTACAGTTTCCGTGGAAATAGCTGTTAAAAATGTGTCTTATCAGTACAAGAGCGCGCGCTGCCGTCGTAAGAGGAAACAGGGCCGTGTGTTTAGATAAGTGGGATTCTGTCCTACAAGCAATTTCAAATACATGGCTTCCTTAGTCAACAAAAAATATTATAATCGATTCTTGAACATAATATTTAAAATGTATGAAATAAATACGAAGGAATTTAATAGCGATCATGGTACAAAATTTTGAATTATTTTTCTATCCTTCTCACCAAGCATCTTATCAAACATTGTTTTAGACAAAGTTTTGGAAAATAATTATGATATTATTACAAACAATTTAAACAGATTTGATAATGTGTCTACTAAGGCAGTTACGTTTTTTTGTCCGGTGAAAATTTTTTTCGAACCCATGCAGTTATGGCTGGTCGTATCAAAAATGTATTTAGAAAACATTTTTCGGCATTAGGTAATCCGAGTTATCATACGTTAAAACGGATTCGATATTATTTATACTATGGGAGTTGTTGCGATTTTTCTGTTTTTCAAGAATTTTTCCCCATTTCGAACCAATTGTTCGGATTTTTCCCATAACTTACTCGACCGAGAATTTCCATTACCGTATTTTATTTAACATTTTGGACATGACTTGTCCAAAAATACGGCATTTATCGGGCCCATGAAAATGTGATATATATATATAATTATATAGGTATATATATGGGATTTTTAGAACAGAAAAGAAAACTATAAGAAAATTTCGTCTACAATAGGTAGTTTTTATTTGAAATTTACATAAAAGTGGTATTATTACAAATGTATATGTGTAATAGTATAAAATATTATAAATTACGATATGATTTCTTAAAATGCTTCTTGTTCTATCCAAATTACAAAGACACGCATCTCCTGAAATTCGTAATGTGTTAGATATTTGGCAACAGCGCGCGCCATAAGCCGTGTACTGCAATCTAAGAGTGGGACGGGCTATAGTACGAGCAATTGCCCATTTGTTTAATTCTATGCGTTAACACCAATTACAATTAAATTTCTAAATTAATTTTGAATATTGTAGGCCTACGTTAATATGATTGTATATTGTAGTCCTAGACTTCTTCTGATTTTCCGAATTGTTAAATAGTAGGTATATATAGTATGTCCTGGTGCAGGGGGGTTGGGGGTCGGGAGCCGGGGAGCCACGGCCACCATCTTGGATTACGTCACTTCCGGCGGCCATCTTGGATTCGACCTTGACCTTTGACCCCGGCGGCCATTTTGGATTACATCACTTCCGGCGGCCATTTTGTTTTTATCTGCCATTTTGTTTACTAGAACATTCCACCAATTTGAGTTTCGTCCGCCATTTTGAAAATCTTTATTTATTATACGATTTTAATGAAATCAATTTTAAAATTTATAAAAAAATTAAATAAAATTTAAAAATATATTACTTAATAAAATTTTAATTAAAAACCTGCGCATCGAACACCCCACTCCTCTACATTACGAGTACACCAACTAGCCCACCCCCCCTCCTCTGTTACAATGACATCGTCATCGAACACCCCACTAACCCCTGTTACATTTTTTCGTTACACCACATTCTTTAAAATAAATTTATTATCAAAATAAAAATATATATACCATCGTTGTCTGCTGGAGGCAGCCATCTTATTTAGTGGAGACCGCCATCTTGATTTCATCTGATGGATGTCGTCATCGGGTTTAGGTTTCTAAAGTATGTTAGTGTATATAAGGTCGAGTTTCAATTCTCTACCAACATTATTATGAACCTTATAGACCGAAATTTACAAAATCCACAGTCATTTTGTTGTTGTAACCATAATTTTTTCTTAAAGTCTTATCATTTATAGGTTTTAACTAAAATATATGTTATCAATACTATCGTTGTGGATGCGTTAGTTAAAGTAATGATAATTAAAAAAAAAATTATCACTCCATCTTAGCGGACCAGAAATTTTTCAGTCTCCTAACTTACAAGTAATATTCTCTTCTCATGTTTGCGTACACATGTTTAAAAGCTGCATGGAAGCAGATATTTTTTAATGTTTGCGTATAATATCATTTCACTTTTCCGAAACCAATTTTAAATAAAATAATAGGAGAATTCATGTTTTATATTAAAATAGTAAAACAATATATGGGTAAAATTGTATTTATTAAAAATAAAATCTCATGAAGAGAAAAACGTACAAGAAAAACAGAACTATACAGCAAAGGGAAACCATGCAACAAATGGAAAATTTACAACAAAATAGATATAACAGCAAAAACAGAAAACTATACTGCTAAACTGTAACTATACACCAAAATGGAAAATATATACAAAAAAATAAAACGACAAAACAGAAAATAAATACAGCAGAAAAACTATACAACAGATTATTTTACAGGTCATTGCCAACATATCCGTGGGGGACCGTGCGGATACCATCTTCGCAGATCAGCCGTTTGTCGTCCTCCCACGTGATGGCCAGCTTATTGCTATATTCGCTGTATAGTATGTGCTGCCGGGAGCGAATGGCTCTTACACCCGCCCTCCTTGTGCGGTGTTCTTGCAGGGCAACCAGGTAGTCGCTGAATATGATGCGGTTTTTGACCACGCACCGCTGGATGCCCTTGGCCTTTTTCTCGCTCTTACCACCACACCTGTAGGCGTAGAGTTTGGCTCGTAAGCTTACAAACTCCTCCATCACTTCTACCCCACATTCATCTTTGAATTTGCCAACAACTTTCTTGTTGGTGGGGGAGAAGCAAGGGTGGCCGGAAGGGTAGCAGCTGGTGTCGAACTTCTCCATCAGTATAGGGTCGGCTTGGAGGTCATGGTAGAAGTCCTGTGTCTGGATCTCATACACGAAACTGTCTGTATCCATGTACGCCAGATGAATATTTTCAGAGTATTTAGGCTTCATGGTATTGTAGTGGAAGTCATACATTAGAATCTTTGATAGGTCAAGTACGGCCAGTCCGGCATAGATCGGCTTGTCAAATATTATCGTTTCATGGTTCAGGTGGACTAGAGACAAATTCGGCTCGTACATTGTGCGATCCTTGAAGGATGGGCGGCACACCAACTTCTTGAACCTCTTCTCAGAACACACCAACTCCATTTTGAGCCTTCGTCTCTTGTTCTCCATCAATTTTCCGAAGGTGGAGTTCACAGCCAACTTGAAGAACTCCTTCTCGAATTCGTTTGCTGCTGCTTTACGCTTGTTGGTGTTCAGTCGAATATAGGGCTCCAACCATGCCGACTGCTCAAACTGAAGAACTTTATGTATTCTTATGATTTTTAGTCCATGCGATACGGCTTGCTGGAGGTTTTTATAGTGGACGATGTAGTGCTCTTTATTTTCCAGCGTTGTCATCAGCTTTGATTGTTTTGAGCCGGGAGGACATTGATTCACGGGGAGAAATGGCAGGTCTTTGTGACTTTCGTGGAGCTCGGGAGGGTACTCCACGTCACACTCAATTATGTATCCAGTAGGTGAATTTTCCGGAATAGACATAACATCAACGGATGTATCCGACCATTTGAAATGACGAATTGGAAGCGGTAGAGACATCGCCCACCCGTACAAATTATTTGCATCAATATACTCTAGGAATATGGATGGCTTGGAAGCATCATATGTCTCAGGCACATATGAATTATTCGCAACACAATGACGTTTGATGCTTTGCGCTACACCACCACGAATACCAGCCTCCACAAACATATACATGTCATAATCTGTGAGTAGCTCTAGCTGTACACCTGTGGTTCGAAGCATCGCGTCGAAAGCGAACCCAGGACAAGAAATGTAGTGAGATGGATCTAAACTATATGTCTCCAAACATATGGAACGGAAATTCTCGAATACATCTGCTAGGATCAGAACATCCGTCTTCAGGTACAAGTCAGCATACTCCCCCAAAGTAGCACACTGAAACTTGTCCCAGACTTTCACTGCATGAGCATACTCCGTCTCTGAAATCCCAGAATCAGTCAGAATATTAAAGAAATCATCGATAGGTGGAAGACTCGTATCGTCTAGTCGAGCAAAAGAATCAACGAAGTCGTAGGGGAAGACTCCCTTGCGAGTAACCAACTCCAAGTCATCAGGAGCGAAAAACTCAGCAGTACTGACAAACTTGTCTGCAGGCAAGAACTCAGCGAGCGAAGCAAGACCCCGACTCATGAAACGGAACGTATCAACAAACTGAATGCTGAACTTATCATGTAACTTTTTGGAAAAAGTTATCAGCTTCTCTTCCGAATTAGGAATGATGAAGATGTCCTTAGTGTCGTACCCCAACTTCCTGATAATGAAGTTCTGATCGTACGCCAGGTTGTGGAAGAACACAATCATCTTTTTCGGTCTGCGCCTGAGAAGGTTGCAGTCATTACATGCAGGTCCAATAAATTCACCGGTGAAGTGATTATGATCACGAACTTTCTTTGCGACCCCTCCGAACTTTCCTTTACAGTAGCAACAACACCTTGCTTGCAGAAAAGCAGTGTTCTGCGAATGTGTGAGCGGAGTCATAGGAACAGACGTAGAAAATATTTTCTGTACGTCATGTCCAATCTCCACAATGCGGGATATGAATTTGTCTTCTGCGTCACAACCACGATACACTTCAGGCTGTGAAGGAAGTGAAGAAGTGAGGTGTGCTGGAATGACGGAGTTATCTGCTTTCACATAAATGCAGTAGCTGTATGCTTTATGCTTTTGGTACTGCAGCGTGTATGGCTCATCAGGATTCGGGTGACACGTATGGATTTTCTCCAGAATAGCTTCAAAGTCGCAATATACCACGATGGGCATCTTATCACTGTGATGGAAGTTTTTGAACTTCAGAACAGGTGGCTGGCCATTTTCATCAAGCTGTGGCATCTCAATCCTAACAGCAGCATGCTGTTTGCAGAGCACACTGTGTTTTTCCAAACACTGAAGACCAGTGAGCCCACTAACCCTATCCTGATCATCATAATGCTTGAAGCATCTTTTGCAAACATGAATAGCCTCAGTGTGTGTAGTGAGTTGGGACCGAACCAGGGCAGAAAATTTTTTAATGTATGTGAAATGGGACGAATCGTCATTGACCAAGAGCAGTAGATCGAAATGATGTTCTTTCTCTTCAGGAGCGACTCGTGCAGGAACAACATTCAGATTTTCGTCGATACTGTAGATGTTGATAGAGACTCCGGGGTTCTGTTTTTCAAACAGCGGTATTTGCTTGATTGGAGTAGGAAACTCGATGTTCGTGAAGTTGAATTTCTCTTCCAAGTCATGGTACCGCTGGTTGACACGTTCAGGATTCCGCCCTTCCACATACTTTACCAGGATCGCCCACTTGAAGCACATGTGATCATCCAGGTTTTGTGGATTGATCACTGCATGTTTTGTTTCGATGGAAGTAGGTAGGTCGATGTAGGAGCTGGCACGGAGTGGATCAAGCTTGTTGATTCTCAACTGTAGTCTCTTAACGGCCGATAAAGTCCATCCGGACCCCTTACCCATGTAATCTTCCTCCTCCTTGCAGATCTTGGAGATGGACTCGGCAACTGCTTCCTCCACCTCGTGAACTGCGTAGAGGGGGGCATTCATGGTTTTGAAGGCCCTCTTGTCTTCGCTGGCATCCACAGGTTTCTCGTAGTCACACTCCAGCATTATGTTAAATTTCAGCGGTCCATTCTCTTCAATCTCCTCCATGAGCTGGCTTATTATTTTTGCCTTGATGGAGTTGAGATATGCGCATATGTCCTTGGCAGTACTTGTTGTGTTTTCTGCCACGTATGTTTTCAAGTTGCCCTTGAAACCTACTTCGGCGGTGATGAAGCCGTGGGTATTGGCCAGACCCATGCCGGTCACCACCTTTGTACGACCTGGCTTGGACATAACTGCAGGCTTAACTACTGCCATCCTCTGCTTTTTGGTCGGAGGTGGAGCAGGCCTCTTGCATACCTTAATGTGGGCTTTCAATTTGTCAGCCCTGGCGAACTCCTTAGCACAGTTCTCGCAGGAATGCACTATGCGGTTTGGGTTTAGTCCACAAGCAGACTTCTCATGTCGTCTGGCATGGCTGGAGTTCTTGAAGGCCTTATAGCAGAAACTGCACCGCATGCTTGATGTCGTGGTGATAGCACCGGTACATGATGCAAGGTGCTGCTGCATCTTGTCACTGCGAGCGACAGTCTTGCCACATAGGTGGCACTGCTGGTAGTCACGATGCAGGTTCTCGGCACACTGTCGCTCGTGTCGGTAGCAATTCTTAGATGCCGTGAAGGAGGCAGAGCAGAAACGACATTTCTGAACGGTAGATGTCATCTCGACAATCGGTAGTCCGGTCTCAACGTACGGAACACGCGAAAGAAGCTCGACGTACGGAGAACTGCAACAAAAGAATAAAGAATACAATGTAGCTAGATGTTACATGAAAACAAACATAACCTCAAAACTCTAGCCCTCAAGCTTACTAACCTAAACTGCTAGCAATGTTACTAAATAAAAAAAATTGCAAACATACCCTCAAAACTCTAGTCCTCAAGCTTACTAACCTAAACTGCTAGCAATGTGACTAAATAAAAAAAGTTGCAAACATATCCTCAAAACTCTAGCCCTCAAGCTTACTAACCTAAACTGCTAGCAATGTTACTAAATAAAAAGGTTGCAAACATAACATCAAAGCTACTCCTTCATGTACAATCCTAAAAATGGTAGAATATTTAAAGTACTGATAAAAGTTAAAGCTGAAAAAGTATTCAATGTTAACTCAAAATGATTGATTACATAACCTCAAAACTACACTAATGCACAACTCAAAAATGCTAGAATATTTAAAGTACTTACTGTTAAAAGTTTAAGCTAAACAATTACTGGTTACCCACACATAAGTGTACAGAGAAAAAAACTAGCTAGCAGATAACCTACGAAAAAGCTGAGAAACATAAAAATATTAACGAAACATGTAGCATACCTCAGAAAACGATGAAGTGGAGCTGCAGAAGATGATGTATCGTTGGCGGTAGGAATCATGGTAGCAGCGAAACTCACACACGAACTAGCTCACTCAAACTCCAATAACACAATGAAGCTCCGACAGCTAATCCTGGCCTTTTATAGCCTCGGACCTGCCTGTTCTTGGAAAAACCATTAGGAACAGAGTATTTCTGTTGTATCCGCCAATAGGAATGTAGTACATGGAAGTACCATTGTCTTCGGAAAAACCCAGCATGACTTATGTGCATGTCGTAGCAGGTCTGTGAGGGGTGGGGGTAGAAATGTAACCTGACAGCCAAACAGAGGAAAACCTCTCTCGGGTAAAACCACTAATTACCTAGGTGATTAGAGATTAGGGCGCGAGGCACTGCCTGCATCGTGACTCATCACTCAGGAATGTCGTCTCGCAGTGCCGAGGGGACCCAAACAATAGACTTGACCATGCATGTCACAACAGGTACATTAGTACGCGACTTTGTGGCGCCATGAGGCGCTCATGAATGTCTGAGCCTGCCACAAACAGCTCGTCAAAGAATCATCACGAAGCACTCGAGCTGCAGTCATGACGCGCATGCTACAACAGGCCCGTTAGTCACCGACTTCGTGGCGCCAAGCTGACACTCGGGTAGACAGGTAGCTAAATGATAATACTAGTAATGCAAGGAAATAAAAAAAATCGGGTATGTTTAATACATTTTTTAAAAGTAAGAACACATTACAAAACTAAAACATTAAAAATTTATTCTACATTTATTATGACCAACATTCGTTTAAAATTTTTTAGCATTTCAATGCGAACAATCAGTTTAACATCCACAGAATGACACATTTTGCTGATGTTCCAGGAACAAACCCTTTTCACAACCATTTAAGGAGACTTTCCTTAAGCTCTCTTTTCATTGGTCAAATAAAACATCTCCCTCTCTTCCCCTTTTACAATGATGCTGCTTCACCATCACGCTAAAATTCTGTAAGACCAAAAAAATATATACTTCCCTTAAACCTTACGGTAGAAATTTCATCCTAGGATGCTGTTACTGCATCTAGAAATTAAAAATTATATTATCTCATACAGGTTTTATTTACATGTTAGACTTAACCATCCTACCACACACACACACACACACATGCACACACTTACACACACATGCGTGCGCATTCGTGCACTGAGATGAAATACATACTTGCCCACATAATGTACTTTTATTTACAAAGGCAACATATTAAAACACATAATATTTAAATTTTGTGTAGATTGGATGGTACCAGAAACCATACTGCAAAACGAGCGGACAACACTTGAGTCTTTTACTATGATTGGGCTGACGGATTGCCTCTGGAACGCCCTTGTTACCTTCAACGACTCAGAATTAAAACTTTTATCCATCAAAAAACAACAACTGTTTAACTAAGCAAACATACACCCTACACCCCTAAAAAAATTGTTATTACACAAGGCATTATTTACATGGCAGGAGACCGCACACACGAAGTGCGCAGCTTCAGGTTAGAAATATTGATTAAAATAACTGCTAAAGATGCTAATTTGTTTATGAAAAAATTGCACATGAAATACAGACACTTAGTTATTTACACACACGTACATACATACATACTTACACCCTGCATGGCTTCAGAAGGAAGTACGATATTTTAAAAACCACTCAAGACTTACATCTGTTTATGAAAAGGAGCTAAATATTAAAACATTTTCAAAGTTAATTTTAGAGATGAAATATCATGTGCAAGTCCTTGCATGCGAGAACATTTTATTACGTAATTATCTTCATTTTTCCCAAACCATAGGTCTGATGTCTGGATACCACACAAATCACATACTTAAGATATGCACTACGAGATGACTGCACGCCAGTCCAAGCCCATGCGCTTAGAGACGAAACTGCACTAGAAGCGTTAGCAAGCATTGCAATTATCTAGCTTCACTAATGCAGATTCACCTCTGACTAGGTGGACCTCCTGAAACAGTAAACATAGGACAGCGAAACACATTAAAATTATACATTTCAATACATTTCAATAATATAAAACACTGCATATTTCACGAAAATCGCCACGCAACTGACAGCACTTTCAGTCACAATTCTGCGAATGCTATCACAGAATGCTAGATTTAGAAAGAAAGGATCATTCATTCCTTCATTATGGAACAAAGTGATACATCACATGAAGAGAAACAAAAAAGGCACACACTTCGTTCTTAGACTCGTGCCGCCTCCTTGACAGAGATAAAAGATTTAACACATAAAATAGTATATATTTCATTTCCAGCGATGAAGCTGTACCAATATCACCTTGACAAGCTTAGATGATCTAGGGAGAGACAAAGTAAATATATTAACAAAAAAACGACTAAAAATCATTTACAAACAAAATACTTAACATTCCTTCGATTACATATTTTTCTCAATTTAATAAATGAGAGAACACAAACATTTGCTTAAATCACTATTTATCAATTTTAAACTCTCGTGTACATCAGGAAAAAATATATTGTAACATTCATTATTAGTTGTAATGTAAAAAATGCAAAACAGTTTCTTTGTGGGATGTGGAATGCTCACTCACGATCGAAAAAAAGAGGGGCTTCGCTGTAACGCAAGGGGAGGGGGAAACCATCTTGAAAGTTGATGTTTCTCATATATTTGGATGTATAGTAATCAAGCAAGTAATAACATTTTGTGGTATAATCTCCGTCTGATTAAAGTTTATTTGCTAACATGAATTCACAAATTAAACGAATCTCTGAGTACATTTGCTTATCTTTTATAGAAAAAAATGCACAGATTGATTGTTTTATCATGAATAACCAGGAGCACACTAAAAAAACCAAAAAAATTCTCGCCAATAATAACCAACAGCACACAAACAATAGAAAAAAACGATGTGTCAGTAATAACATGCAGCATGCGAAGAAAATCACCAAAATATTGTCAAGAATAACCATCAGTACATGTAGAATACCAATAAAGTCTTAATATGAAAAATGCTGAAGTGCACGGAGAAAATTATCAAATTCTTGTCAGGTAAAAAAAGCAGAAGCAAATGAAAAAAAAACTCAACAAAATTATAACACAGTAAAGTTGGAGCACCCGTAGAAATCTATCGAAATTTCATGTGAAAAAATAGGAGCACTCAGAGAAAACTATCAGTGAGAAGATTAAAATCATCATACATTATCAATTTTTTTTAATAGTTCAAATAAAATCCTGCCAGATCTCTTTGCTTAAGCAACATGGGAGTTCTTGCACAAGTCAGCTTGTGAACTCTTTGCTTAAGCGACATGAGAGTTCTAGCACAAGTCAGCTTGTGAACTCTTTGCTTAAGCAACATGAGAGTTCTGGCACAAGTCAGCTTGTGAACTCTTTGCTTAAGCGACATGAGAGTTCTGGCACAAGTCAGCTTGTGAACTCTTCGCTTAAGCAACATGAGAGTTCTGGCAGGATTTTATTTGAACTTTTTTAAAAAAATTGATAATTTATGATGTTTTTAATCTTCTCACTGATAGTTTTCTCTGAGTGCTCCTATTTTTTCACATGAAATTTCGATAGATTTCTACGGGTGCTCCAACTTTACTGTGTTATAATTTTGTTGAGTTTTTTTTCATTTTCTTCTGCTTTTTTTACCTGACAAGAATTTGATAATTTTCTCCGTGCACTTCAGCATTTTTCATATTAATTTTTATTAGTATTCTACATGTACTGATGGTTATTCTTGACAATATTTTGGTGATTTTCTTCGCATGCTGCATGTTATTACTGACACATCGTTTTTTTCTATTGTTTGTGTGCTGTTGGTTATTATTGGCGAGAATGTTTTTGGTTTTTTTAGTGTGCTCCTGGTTATTCATGATAAAACAATCAATCTGTGCATTTTTTTCTATAAAAGATAAGCAAATGTACTCAGAGATTCGTTTAATTTGTGAATTCATGTTAGCAAATAAACTTTAATCAGACGGAGATTATACCACAAAATGTTATTACTTGCTTGATTACTATACATCCAAATATATGAGAAACATCAACTTTCAAGATGGTTTCCCCCTCCCCTTGCGTTACAGCGAAGCCCCTCTTTTTTTCGATCGTGAGTGAGCATTCCACATCCCACAAAGAAACTGTTTTGCATTTTTTACATTACAACTAATAATGAATGTTACAATATATTTTTTCCTGATGTACACGAGAGTTTAAAATTGATAAATAGTGATTTAAGCAAATGTTTGTGTTCTCTCATTTATTAAATTGAGAAAAATATGTAATCGAAGGAATGTTAAGTATTTTGTTTGTAAATGATTTTTAGTCGTTTTTTTGTTAATATATTTACTTTGTCTCTCCCTAGATCATCTAAGCTTGTCAAGGTGATATTGGTACAGCTTCATCGCTGGAAATGAAATATATACTATTTTATGTGTTAAATCTTTTATCTCTGTCAAGGAGGCGGCACGAGTCTAAGAACGAAGTGTGTGCCTTTTTTGTTTCTCTTCATGTGATGTATCACTTTGTTCCATAATGAAGGAATGAATGATCCTTTCTTTCTAAATCTAGCATTCTGTGATAGCATTCGCAGAATTGTGACTGAAAGTGCTGTCAGTTGCGTGGCGATTTTCGTGAAATATGCAGTGTTTTATATTATTGAAATGTATTGAAATGTATAATTTTAATGTGTTTCGCTGTCCTATGTTTACTGTTTCAGGAGGTCCACCTAGTCAGAGGTGAATCTGCATTAGTGAAGCTAGATAATTGCAATGCTTGCTAACGCTTCTAGTGCAGTTTCGTCTCTAAGCGCATGGGCTTGGACTGGCGTGCAGTCATCTCGTAGTGCATATCTTAAGTATGTGATTTGTGTGGTATCCAGACATCAGACCTATGGTTTGGGAAAAATGAAGATAATTACGTAATAAAATGTTCTCGCATGCAAGGACTTGCACATGATATTTCATCTCTAAAATTAACTTTGAAAATGTTTTAATATTTAGCTCCTTTTCATAAACAGATGTAAGTCTTGAGTGGTTTTTAAAATATCGTACTTCCTTCTGAAGCCATGCAGGGTGTAAGTATGTATGTATGTACGTGTGTGTAAATAACTAAGTGTCTGTATTTCATGTGCAATTTTTTCATAAACAAATTAGCATCTTTAGCAGTTATTTTAATCAATATTTCTAACCTGAAGCTGCGCACTTCGTGTGTGCGGTCTCCTGCCATGTAAATAATGCCTTGTGTAATAACAATTTTTTTAGGGGTGTAGGGTGTATGTTTGCTTAGTTAAACAGTTGTTGTTTTTTGATGGATAAAAGTTTTAATTCTGAGTCGTTGAAGGTAACAAGGGCGTTCCAGAGGCAATCCGTCAGCCCAATCATAGTAAAAGACTCAAGTGTTGTCCGCTCGTTTTGCAGTATGGTTTCTGGTACCATCCAATCTACACAAAATTTAAATATTATGTGTTTTAATATGTTGCCTTTGTAAATAAAAGTACATTATGTGGGCAGGTATGTATTTCATCTCAGTGCACGCATGTGTGTGTAAGTGTGTGCATGTGTGTGTGTGTGTGTGTGTGGTAGGATGGTTAAGTCTAACATGTAAATAAAACCTGTATGAGATAATATAATTTTTAGTTTCTAGATGCAGTAACAGCATCCTAGGATGAAATTTCTACCGTAAGGTTTAAGGGAAGTATATATTTTTTTGGTCTTACAGAATTTTAGCGTGATGGTGAAGCAGCATCATTGTAAAAGGGGAAGAGAGGGAGATGTTTTATTTGACCAATGAAAAGAGAGCTTAAGGAAAGTCTCCTTAAATGGTTGTGAAAAGGGTTTGTTCCTGGAACATCAGCAAAATGTGTCATTCTGTGGATGTTAAACTGATTGTTCGCAATGAAATGCTAAAAAATTTTAAACGAATGTTGGTCATAATAAATGTAGAATAAATTTTTAATGTTTTAGTTTTGTAATGTGTTCTTACTTTTAAAAAATGTATTAAACATACCCGATTTTTTTTATTTCCTTGCATTACTAGTATTATCATTTAGCTACCTGTCTACCCGAGTGTCAGCTTGGCGCCACGAAGTCGGTGACTAACGGGCCTGTTGTAGCATGCGCGTCATGACTGCAGCTCGAGTGCTTCGTGATGATTCTTTGACGAGCTGTTTGTGGCAGGCTCAGACATTCATGAGCGCCTCATGGCGCCACAAAGTCGCGGACTAATGTACCTGTTGTGACATGCACGGTCAAGTCTATTGTTTGGGTCCCCTCGGCACTGCGAGACGACATTCCTGAGTGATGAGTCACGATGCAGGCAGTGCCTCGCGCCCTAATCTCTAATCACCTAGGTAATTAGTGGTTTTACCCGAGAGAGGTTTCCTCTGTTTGGCTGTCAGGTTACATTTCTACCCCCACCCCTCACAGACCTGCTACGACATGCACATAAGTCATGCTGGGTTTTTCCGAAGACAATGGTACTTCCATGTACTACATTCCTATTGGCGGATACAACAGAAATACTCTGTTCCTAATGGTTTTTCCAAGAACAGGCAGGTCCGAGGCTATAAAAGGCCAGGATTAGCTGTCGGAGCTTCATTGTGTTATTGGAGTTTGAGTGAGCTAGTTCGTGTGTGAGTTTCGCTGCTACCATGATTCCTACCGCCAACGATACATCATCTTCTGCAGCTCCACTTCATCGTTTTCTGAGGTATGCTACATGTTTCGTTAATATTTTTATGTTTCTCAGCTTTTTCGTAGGTTATCTGCTAGCTAGTTTTTTTCTCTGTACACTTATGTGTGGGTAACCAGTAATTGTTTAGCTTAAACTTTTAACAGTATGTACTTTAAATATTCTAGCATTTTTGAGTTGTGCATTAGTGTAGTTTTGAGGTTATGTAATCAATCATTTTGAGTTAACATTGAATACTTTTTCAGCTTTAACTTTTATCAGTACTTTAAATATTCTACCATTTTTAGGATTGTACATGAAGGAGTAGCTTTGAGGTTATGTTTGCAACCTTTTTATTTAGTAACATTGCTAGCAGTTTAGGTTAGTAAGCTTGAGGGCTAGAGTTTTGAGGATATTTTTGCAACTTTTTTTATTTAGTCACATTGCTAGCAGTTTAGGTTAGTAAGCTTGAGGACTAGAGTTTTGAGGGTATGTTTGCAATTTTTTTTATTTAGTAACATTGCTAGCAGTTTAGGTTAGTAAGCTTGAGGGCTAGAGTTTTGAGGTTATGTTTGTTTTCATGTAACATCTAGCTACATTGTATTCTTAATTCTTTTGTTGCAGTTCTCCGTACGTCGAGCTTCCTTCGCGTGTTCCGTACGTTGAGACCGGACTACCGATTGTCGAGATGACATCTACCGTTCAGAAATGTCGTTTCTGCTCTGCCTCCTTCACGGCATCTAAGAATTGCTACCGACACGAGCGACAGTGTGCCGAGAACCTGCATCGTGACTACCAGCAGTGCCACCTATGTGGCAAGACTGTCGCTCGCAGTGACAAGATGCAGCAGCACCTTGCATCATGTACCGGTGCTATCACCACGACATCAAGCATGCGGTGCAGTTTCTGCTATAAGGCCTTCAAGAACTCCAGCCATGCCAGACGACATGAGAAGTCTGCTTGTGGACTAAACCCAAACCGCATAGTGCATTCCTGCGAGAACTGTGCTAAGGAGTTCGCCAGGGCTGACAAATTGAAAGCCCACATTAAGGTATGCAAGAGGCCTGCTCCACCTCCGACCAAAAAGCAGAGGATGGCAGTAGTTAAGCCTGCAGTTATGTCCAAGCCAGGTCGTACAAAGGTGGTGACCGGCATGGGTCTGGCCAATACCCACGGCTTCATCACCGCCGAAGTAGGTTTCAAGGGCAACTTGAAAACATACGTGGCAGAAAACACAACAAGTACTGCCAAGGACATATGCGCATATCTCAACTCCATCAAGGCAAAAATAATAAGCCAGCTCATGGAGGAGATTGAAGAGAATGGACCGCTGAAATTTAACATAATGCTGGAGTGTGACTACGAGAAACCTGTGGATGCCAGCGAAGACAAGAGGGCCTTCAAAACCATGAATGCCCCCCTCTACGCAGTTCACGAGGTGGAGGAAGCAGTTGCCGAGTCCATCTCCAAGATCTGCAAGGAGGAGGAAGATTACATGGGTAAGGGGTCCGGATGGACTTTATCGGCCGTTAAGAGACTACAGTTGAGAATCAACAAGCTTGATCCACTCCGTGCCAGCTCCTACATCGACCTACCTACTTCCATCGAAACAAAACATGCAGTGATCAATCCACAAAACCTGGATGATCACATGTGCTTCAAGTGGGCGATCCTGGTAAAGTATGTGGAAGGGCGGAATCCTGAACGTGTCAACCAGCGGTACCATGACTTGGAAGAGAAATTCAACTTCACGAACATCGAGTTTCCTACTCCAATCAAGCAAATACCGCTGTTTGAAAAACAGAACCCCGGAGTCTCTATCAACATCTACAGTATCGACGAAAATCTGAATGTTGTTCCTGCACGAGTCGCTCCTGAAGAGAAAGAACATCATTTCGATCTACTGCTCTTGGTCAATGACGATTCGTCCCATTTCACATACATTAAAAAATTTTCTGCCCTGGTTCGGTCCCAACTCACTACACACACTGAGGCTATTCATGTTTGCAAAAGATGCTTCAAGCATTATGATGATCAGGATAGGGTTAGTGGGCTCACTGGTCTTCAGTGTTTGGAAAAACACAGTGTGCTCTGCAAACAGCATGCTGCTGTTAGGATTGAGATGCCACAGCTTGATGAAAATGGCCAGCCACCTGTTCTGAAGTTCAAAAACTTCCATCACAGTGATAAGATGCCCATCGTGGTATATTGCGACTTTGAAGCTATTCTGGAGAAAATCCATACGTGTCACCCGAATCCTGATGAGCCATACACGCTGCAGTACCAAAAGCATAAAGCATACAGCTACTGCATTTATGTGAAAGCAGATAACTCCGTCATTCCAGCACACCTCACTTCTTCACTTCCTTCACAGCCTGAAGTGTATCGTGGTTGTGACGCAGAAGACAAATTCATATCCCGCATTGTGGAGATTGGACATGACGTACAGAAAATATTTTCTACGTCTGTTCCTATGACTCCGCTCACACATTCGCAGAACACTGCTTTTCTGCAAGCAAGGTGTTGTTGCTACTGTAAAGGAAAGTTCGGAGGGGTCGCAAAGAAAGTTCGTGATCATAATCACTTCACCGGTGAATTTATTGGACCTGCATGTAATGACTGCAACCTTCTCAGGCGCAGACCGAAAAAGATGATTGTGTTCTTCCACAACCTGGCGTACGATCAGAACTTCATTATCAGGAAGTTGGGGTACGACACTAAGGACATCTTCATCATTCCTAATTCGGAAGAGAAGCTGATAACTTTTTCCAAAAAGTTACATGATAAGTTCAGCATTCAGTTTGTTGATACGTTCCGTTTCATGAGTCGGGGTCTTGCTTCGCTCGCTGAGTTCTTGCCTGCAGACAAGTTTGTCAGTACTGCTGAGTTTTTCGCTCCTGATGACTTGGAGTTGGTTACTCGCAAGGGAGTCTTCCCCTACGACTTCGTTGATTCTTTTGCTCGACTAGACGATACGAGTCTTCCACCTATCGATGATTTCTTTAATATTCTGACTGATTCTGGGATTTCAGAGACGGAGTATGCTCATGCAGTGAAAGTCTGGGACAAGTTTCAGTGTGCTACTTTGGGGGAGTATGCTGACTTGTACCTGAAGACGGATGTTCTGATCCTAGCAGATGTATTCGAGAATTTCCGTTCCATATGTTTGGAGACATATAGTTTAGATCCATCTCACTACATTTCTTGTCCTGGGTTCGCTTTCGACGCGATGCTTCGAACCACAGGTGTACAGCTAGAGCTACTCACAGATTATGACATGTATATGTTTGTGGAGGCTGGTATTCGTGGTGGTGTAGCGCAAAGCATCAAACGTCATTGTGTTGCGAATAATTCATATGTGCCTGAGACATATGATGCTTCCAAGCCATCCATATTCCTAGAGTATATTGATGCAAATAATTTGTACGGGTGGGCGATGTCTCTACCGCTTCCAATTCGTCATTTCAAATGGTCGGATACATCCGTTGATGTTATGTCTATTCCGGAAAATTCACCTACTGGATACATAATTGAGTGTGACGTGGAGTACCCTCCCGAGCTCCACGAAAGTCACAAAGACCTGCCATTTCTCCCCGTGAATCAATGTCCTCCCGGCTCAAAACAATCAAAGCTGATGACAACGCTGGAAAATAAAGAGCACTACATCGTCCACTATAAAAACCTCCAGCAAGCCGTATCGCATGGACTAAAAATCATAAGAATACATAAAGTTCTTCAGTTTGAGCAGTCGGCATGGTTGGAGCCCTATATTCGACTGAACACCAACAAGCGTAAAGCAGCAGCAAACGAATTCGAGAAGGAGTTCTTCAAGTTGGCTGTGAACTCCACCTTCGGAAAATTGATGGAGAACAAGAGACGAAGGCTCAAAATGGAGTTGGTGTGTTCTGAGAAGAGGTTCAAGAAGTTGGTGTGCCGCCCATCCTTCAAGGATCGCACAATGTACGAGCCGAATTTGTCTCTAGTCCACCTGAACCATGAAACGATAATATTTGACAAGCCGATCTATGCCGGACTGGCCGTACTTGACCTATCAAAGATTCTAATGTATGACTTCCACTACAATACCATGAAGCCTAAATACTCTGAAAATATTCATCTGGCGTACATGGATACAGACAGTTTCGTGTATGAGATCCAGACACAGGACTTCTACCATGACCTCCAAGCCGACCCTATACTGATGGAGAAGTTCGACACCAGCTGCTACCCTTCCGGCCACCCTTGCTTCTCCCCCACCAACAAGAAAGTTGTTGGCAAATTCAAAGATGAATGTGGGGTAGAAGTGATGGAGGAGTTTGTAAGCTTACGAGCCAAACTCTACGCCTACAGGTGTGGTGGTAAGAGCGAGAAAAAGGCCAAGGGCATCCAGCGGTGCGTGGTCAAAAACCGCATCATATTCAGCGACTACCTGGTTGCCCTGCAAGAACACCGCACAAGGAGGGCGGGTGTAAGAGCCATTCGCTCCCGGCAGCACATACTATACAGCGAATATAGCAATAAGCTGGCCATCACGTGGGAGGACGACAAACGGCTGATCTGCGAAGATGGTATCCGCACGGTCCCCCACGGATATGTTGGCAATGACCTGTAAAATAATCTGTTGTATAGTTTTTCTGCTGTATTTATTTTCTGTTTTGTCGTTTTATTTTTTTGTATATATTTTCCATTTTGGTGTATAGTTACAGTTTAGCAGTATAGTTTTCTGTTTTTGCTGTTATATCTATTTTGTTGTAAATTTTCCATTTGTTGCATGGTTTCCCTTTGCTGTATAGTTCTGTTTTTCTTGTACGTTTTTCTCTTCATGAGATTTTATTTTTAATAAATACAATTTTACCCATATATTGTTTTACTATTTTAATATAAAACATGAATTCTCCTATTATTTTATTTAAAATTGGTTTCGGAAAAGTGAAATGATATTATACGCAAACATTAAAAAATATCTGCTTCCATGCAGCTTTTAAACATGTGTACGCAAACATGAGAAGAGAATATTACTTGTAAGTTAGGAGACTGAAAAATTTCTGGTCCGCTAAGATGGAGTGATAATTTTTTTTTTAATTATCATTACTTTAACTAACGCATCCACAACGATAGTATTGATAACATATATTTTAGTTAAAACCTATAAATGATAAGACTTTAAGAAAAAATTATGGTTACAACAACAAAATGACTGTGGATTTTGTAAATTTCGGTCTATAAGGTTCATAATAATGTTGGTAGAGAATTGAAACTCGACCTTATATACACTAACATACTTTAGAAACCTAAACCCGATGACGACATCCATCAGATGAAATCAAGATGGCGGTCTCCACTAAATAAGATGGCTGCCTCCAGCAGACAACGATGGTATATATATTTTTATTTTGATAATAAATTTATTTTAAAGAATGTGGTGTAACGAAAAAATGTAACAGGGGTTAGTGGGGTGTTCGATGACGATGTCATTGTAACAGTGGAGGGGGGGGGCTAGTTGGTGTACTCGTAATGTAGAGGAGTGGGGTGTTCGATGCGCAGGTTTTTAATTAAAATTTTATTAAGTAATATATTTTTAAATTTTATTTAATTTTTTTATAAATTTTAAAATTGATTTCATTAAAATCGTATAACAAATAAAGATTTTCAAAATGGCGGACGAAACTCAAATTGGCGGAATGTTCTAGTAAACAAAATGGCAGATAAAAACAAAATGGCCGCCGGAAGTGATGTAATCCAAGATGGCCGCCGGGGTCAAAGGTCAAGGTCGAATCCAAGATGGCCGCCGGAAGTGACGTAATCCAAGATGGTGGCCGTGGCTCCCCGGCTCCCGACCCCCAACCCCCCTGCACCAGGACATACTATATATACCTACTTTAAATGTTTCAAGAAGATTTAGATTTTTTTTTGCAGGATTTTAATTCAAGTGCGAAATAAGTAAAGTGTTGAAAACATCCTATTTGAAACATGTTTAAATTAAAAATTATAAAATTTTGATTTGGCATTTTGAAATTTCCTAAAATATTATAAAAAGCAATGATGTAATACTACTATAGGCAACAAGACCTCCTCCAAATAAAACAAATATTTTATATTCATAAAACTATAAGCAACGCTGTTTCCTCGGGATAATATCAGAAGTAGCGTATTCATACCGTATTTGGCAAAGTGTGATCTTCCTGGGAACACACAACAAGTAAAGTTTTTATACTGCTGTTGGCAACGCTGCCCTCCTGGAATAAAAAAAACATAAGCATACTTTACTATAGTTTTCAATGTAACCTCCTTGGAATCATTATACAAGTATTGTTTAACAATACTATTGGAAAAGCGATTAACTTGGAATAATACAAAACGCAGTGTATTTATACTACTGTTTGGAACGCAAACTCTCCATAATCATAACACAAGTAGTATATACATACCAAGGTGGGCAACGCGAACTCCCTAGAACTATAACACAGGCCGTGTATTTAAACTTCAGTTTACAACATAATCTCTATAGAATCATTCCACAAGTAGTGTAATTATATTACGGTTGGTAACGCAATTTCACCAATATCTTACTACAAGTAATAGGTACATTTATAGTACACTTAACAATGTGAACTAATCAAAATCATTACAAAAGAATTGTATTTAACAATAAAGTTGGCAGAGTTATATTTTCGGAATCAAATCGCAGGTACCTAGTCTATTTATTACTGAAGTTAGCAACACGACCTCCCCAGAATCATTCCACAGGTTGTGTATTTATGCTATGGTTGTCAACGTGACTTCCCTGAAATCATACCAAATGTTGTGCATTTATGCTAAGGTTGTCAATGTGACCTTCCTGGAATCATATCACTGGTTGGTTATTATTTATGCTAAGGTTGTCAACGCAACCTCCGTGGAATCATACCACTGATTGTGCATTCATGCTGTTGTCAATGCTACCTCCCCAGAATCATCCACAGGTTGTGTATTTATTCTATGGTTGTCAATGCGACCTCCCCAGAATCATTCCACAGGTTGTGTATTTGTTCTATGGTTGTCAATGTGACCTCCCTGGAATCATATCACTGGTTGGTTATTTATGCTAAGGTTGTCAACGCAACCTCCATGGAATCATACCACAAGTTGTGCATTCATGCTAAGGTTGTCAATGCTACCTCCCCAGAATCATTCCACAGGTTTTGTATTTATTCTATGGTTGTCAGTGCGACCTCCCTGGAATCATATCACTGGTTGGTTATTTATGCTAAGGTTGTCAACGCAACCTCCTTTGAATCATACCACAAGTTGTGCATTCATGCTAAGGTTGTCAATGCAACCTCCCCAGAATCATTCCACAGGTTGTGTATTTATGCTATGGTTGTCAATGCGACCTCCCTGGAATCATACCACAGGCTGAGCATTTTTGTTAAGATTGTCACTTTACCTCCCTGGAATCAGACTAAGGATGTGCATCTACACCACCTCCACGGAATCACACCACAAGCAGGGTATTCACACTGCAGTTGGCAGCGCAGCCTCTCACGAGCTCCTCCGGGTGTCGCTGGCGGCGGATTGATTCCCCCCCCCCTCCTCCCACAACCCCGAGGCTGGATAATAAAGCCGTCCGGGCGCGATCGTAAATCCAGGGCGCGCCATAATCTGCGCGCTCGCCCTGTCTCCGGGCGGAGGTAATTTAGGGCCCGCCGGCGTGTTTACGCCCGGCCGAACACGCCGAGGGCAGTCGGCGTTCGACGGCCCCCGGACCAGCCTTGCGGGCACGCCGCGAGGAACCCGCGTCCACCTTCTTGGACCAATCCGCTTTTAATTAGCATACACGTCATTAGCAAGGCTTGGCTTGGGCAACATGATTATTAACATTTTTTTTTACAGTTTTATGGTACGGTTTTTAATTAAAAGGTTTCACCCTGCAACCACAGGAAGGAAATAACTTATTATTTTACATTTCTGACTGCAGATGATGTAACTTTTAATGTATGCTGTTCGCGAATGTCGACTTTTACAAGAATCGTTATTCCAACCCAATTTTTCGGTCATAAAATTAAATTATAAATCTCCATGAAAAAGTTTATAAATTAAAAACTGTTTTTTTTTTCAAAACTTATATCTATTTCCTTTGTTATGCTCAAGACACGCTATAATACGCTTTTTTTTTTTTTTTTAGAGAACTAAAGATCCGTGTGAATAGTATTACAATGCAGTCACATGTGTATGTTTTATGTTGTATTTATTGTGTTTCTTTTTCTGTCAACTGTGTCACCCTTACAATATAATATTTTTTTTAGTCTGTGAGGTTTATACTTAACAAATTCAGTATGTAAATAAAAACACTTTAAAATTAATTCATTTTTAACCCTAATTGAACCACATGGAATATTAATGTAGCCAGATGCTGTCAATAGAGCCATATTGTGTGGTATGATTATACTAAGTGTAATCTATAATTAAATATGATAAAAATTGTTACAAAAAATGTAATATCATAAATATTCTATCTTATTTTTAAAGTACTAACCACAACTTTCTTTATTATTTTATTGTACAGGATGAGTCCTAGTTCTCCATACAATTTAAAATATAAACTTTGTCACGTGTTTGCCAAAATTGGTTAGAGCAACTGGCATCGTGTCTCGACATGTCATGGAGGCACGTGGAACATATCCTGTAACTGTAGCCTCATGATTCCATTTGTAAGCATAAAAACCATTATTAACTGCTTTCACTATTTGAAGGAAGAGTTATGTATCATCCTATATAGCTTCATAGTGCGCTATAACTAAGCCGTTTCGTCAGTATTACTCTCAGGGCCGTGGCAGTGGGAAGATAGTCACTAAACAGAAAAGTAATTTTACCGAAACGTCATTTGCGCGACAGTCGATTCTCCGACATTTCGTCAAAGGACTTCTGGTCTACTGGATTCTATCCATTTCGTCATCTGCGCTGGCCCAATGGAAATAATCTTCTTCCTCCCTCTGGTTACACGCTCAGACCATAGCAACGCAAGATAAGGCTTTGGCCAATACTGATATCGGGAACTTCCGGCTGAATTCAATGTCAACGTGAGCGAAGATCAAAGATAAAATTCCTCAAGTTCGTTTCTCTTAGCCGATGTATGCTAATTCGTATATACTCATTTTTTTGTAGTTAATTGTTATACGGCAAATGCTATAGTGAGTGGAAATGCATGCTCTAACAAGCCTGTAGCCTAATTAAAAATACCTCATAAACATTCTATGGCATTCCAAACGAATTCATCTATGTGTCGATTTGGATATAATTCTTCTGTAAAATATTGTTCTATGATAATTGGTACATAGAATGTTGACATGCACGTTATATTAAGTATGTAACTAAAATTATCTAAATTCCATTCTATGTAATTCAGTATCTAAATGTTGCAATAAGTAATGCACCCAACAGCGGGGAGCTTTTCGTGAAAATTTTGACTATCCATCATTTGAAAGCCATGGCGTTGTACTACTGACTACTTACAAGTTCCAACTACTTTCTTAGGCATGGCTGATGCAGTTGCGTAGTTCATCTAGCATTTTTGTTGACATTTTGCAAGTATAGCTGTAAAACATTCACCTACGATTAACAGCCTAGCTTGTTATCACTCATATGCGTGATATATCGCAAAGGCAATTTTTTTTTTTGTGAAATTATATTTGATTTGCGTTCTTTGACTGGTTATTGCAGTAATGAAAATTGATTTAAGATTTTTTTAAAAATATATTCCGGTTATACTGTATGTTATAATAAAACCTCAGTAGCGGACAAAAAAAAGTTGAATATGCAAACACACAGAAAAAAATGTCAATGCCAGAGTTAAAAATATAGACAGCAGAGAAAATTTCGTGGAAGAAATTTGGTCCGAAAAAGATTACAGCACAGACGTACACCGTGGCCTCACAACGACGAGACAGTTGCTACGAGAACCAAACAATAAAGACAAAACGACCTTGGTCAACATAGTGAAAACCAGACGAGCCCAACGAAGTTAATAAACAGATAATGTGGACAACAAAACAACACAGAAACGCACAGGCGAACCCAGCGATGTGACATAACAGATATTCTGGACTTATTATCTTTAAAAGATTTGTGAAATGGGAGTGCATGACTTGATGTTAGCTTTTGGACATACGCCATTGCTAAGCACATGTATGTCTGTAGAAGAACACTACAAAAAACCCAAAAGACAAAAACACAAATTAAGCAAAAAATTGCTGTTGTCAACAGGATATAAACACTACAAAATATTCCATTTTGGGGTTTTTGTAGTTTTCTTCTACAGACGTACATGTGCTTAGCAATGGCGTATGTCCAAAAGCTAACATCAAGTCAGAGATTCTGGACACCACATCAGACAAACACAGTCGGCTTTTTTTTTTTTCAGTATGTTTGCATATTCATTTGTTTTATCCGTTGAGGTTTCTTATGACATACAGTGTAACCAGCAATGGCTTATGTAAAAAAAATTCTTAAATCTATCTTAACTTTTCTTGACTATGGCTGAAAAAAAAGTTTACATAAGGCCGTCAATCTACGCAATACACTGTACTATGCCACTATTCGCCTTTGATACGTGCAAAAAAATAGATTCATGCCCAATAGGAAACACTCACATCGACCCCTTGAGTGAGCATGCCTTTGGGATTCAGAATTGGCACAAGACGCCGAAATGCGGAGCACAGCTGGAAAGACAACTTTCTCAAGACCAGTTCACGTCTTGCTGAGCATCCCAACGTGAAAGCAGTGGAGTTCATATCTGGTTCGATAACTCGCGGAGACTGTGGGTAACAAATGGACCCGTCTCACGCAGCGTTCTCTTCAGGGAAATTGAAGACATCGCCACGAGCCAATTGCTTTCCCGTTCATTAATCTCTGTCACTGTCAGTGGATACGGGCGCAGCTCCGAACAAACTCATCTTGTCGATCTTGATATTATATGCTGTTACAGTAAACTGTCCTATGGCACTTGGTATAGTTAGTTGAACATGCAGGTTCTATTAAGTCTGTTATTAAAATTGTCTGAATTACATTATTTGGTATTTATTACTAGAGACCGGAAAAATTCGCGGATTCCTTTCGAGACAGGCTGGAATCCAAACTAGTTTAGCTTAATGCTGCGTAAGTGATTGGACTGCAATTTACCTGAAGGACTCTGAGCCAATAGCAAACACTCAACAAAAGAAGTATCGAATCATAATAATCGCAGTAAACAGGTGTCCCGAGTCGGTAGCCAATGACCAGGTTATAGTTGCCCGAGTACATAGAGAATCGTGGAGTCTATCCTAGTGGTCATTGAAACCGTGAATTTTTCCAGTCCTTATTTACTACCCAAACATTGGTTTGAGACTCCAGACAGTATAATTTTGTCATTTAATTATTTGGCAGAAAAAAACATAAAACTGTATTATTTTATTGGAGTGTGTAATGTGATAATATCATCGTCCAAGTTTTGTACTGTACATAGGTCTGTGTACTTATGCCCTTTAATAGTTTAATTTCTATAGGCTTAGTCAGCAGTAAAATATTTTCTAATAAAGCCGGAGTAATTGTTAAAAATAAAAAGCTTGCAAAGTGTTCAGAAGTACTTCATGATACAAACTGCTATTAAATTACAAATAATAAGTTGTTTTTTAATTGCTTTTATTTAAAAGCTCGGCATTCAAACGACATTCCCTTTGATGATTGTTATATTGGAATATTTCACTTTTCATACATTCTGTCTTTCTTGTAGATATTTAAATGATGTAGATATCTCCATCTTATCAATAACGCAATTTTTTCACAGCATATTATTAGTTTTTATTATCACTTATTTTAAATGCAATCCTCGTTTGTAGATAGAAACTATGCAGCAATGGTTAGTTATATCAAAAATTGTTTCAGACAAAACTTTTAGAGAATATTTATAATTTTTAAAAACAATATGAAGGTATTTAACATTGTAGTTACTAAGGGAGTTTTAACTTTTTTGTCCTTCAACCTCTGTTATTTTCCACCCCTTGAAGTAATAGTTTTGGTCGTATAATAATTATTTCAGATGAAAGTTGTAGATAACAATTTGTGGATTTAAAAAAAATAGAATGGATTTAATAGTGTACATAGTACGGAATTAAGGAATCACATTTAATTATACCTCATCTTTTAAATCCAGTTTCCGCAATGGTTCGTTTTATGAACAACTTGTTTTAAACAAATGTTTAAGATAAAAATTATACCATTTATAAATAATTTAAACGTATTCGATAGTGTGCCTACTAAGGTAGTTCTGCATTTTGTTTTGTCCTCCAGCCCTTGTTTTTCCCACTCTTTATAGTTATGGTTAGTCGTATCAAAAATATATTTAGACAAAATTTGTTGTTAATACTCCTAAGAATTATAGCTTTCAAATGAATATGATATTCATCATATTATGGGAGTTATAGGGATTTATCTGATTTTTCAAAAAAAAAAAAACCTTCCCCATTTCTACCTCTTTGGTCGGATATTGTCCATTTACAAATTCGACCGAGATTTTCCGTGACTATATTTTATGTATCAGTTTGGAAGTGACTTGTGAAAAATTGTGTTACTAACAATGTAAAACAACTGTCGCTAGGATGGCTGCTGCAGTGGTTGCAATGGTTTCCAGACAGTGTCCGGTGATTAGCTCTGTGTTCATTGCGTTAAGTCTTTAATTCTGTTGTTCATGTGTGTTTGCGATCAATAATCGATTGTATATATATATGAAATATTATAAAAATCAAAGTATATAATTTTTATGTTATACTAAGCAATGATTTCAAAATTATATAACAATTAATAATTACATAAAAAAACAAAAAGTTGCTAATTAAAATAAACAAAAACAAAACAATTAAGTATTAATTTGGTATATGAAACATTTATTTTTTGCTTTTAAGTGAAATTACTTTTGTGTACTTTGAAGTAGGTTATTTGTTTATTTTTCAATTTTTAGTAATGGGTAGACCTTGTAAATACACTTATCTAATGAGGAAACGATGGCTAGTTGAAACTGAAGATGAAAGACGAAAACAATTAGAAAAGAATAGAAACAGAAATATTAAAGATATAAGAATGAAAGTACACAGGAGCGAGAAAATGGATTGTCTGGTGAGAGAGTTTATGTGTTAAATAAATTAAGAAACGAAAGTCAAGACGATCGAGACCATCGCTTTACCACGATAAGTGATAATTTAACAAATTCAGGTGTTGAACACCGTGCTCATCGACTTAGTTTGATTAGCAGGTGACCGGCCAGCGAAACCGAGGAAGTTCAGTCAAGTTCGCGAGCAATTTTCTAATGAATCAGAGGAAGGACGTGCTTATAGTTTAAATTTGATTCAAGAGCGGCTAGCTAATGAATCTTATGAACAGCGATCACAACAACTAAGTGCATTACATAATTATTCCTCACAGAGGGTGCTTAATTAAACTTCAGAAGAAAGGGACGGTCGATAAAATAATTAAAGACAATCAGCACACAACTCAAGAAATATTTTAGGAGTTGAACAATTTCGAACAACCACTAACGTGTTTGCAGATGTACCATGTGTCGTATGCAAAAATGACAACAGTGATAATTTGCCTCCAGAATAAGTTTCGGTCACTAGGATAGTAACGTGTTCTCAATGCTCAAATACTATTAAAAAAGTTAAGTTCCACTGTAATGACAACGTCATGTATTCATATTTGATTTTGAGGAGTTCCCTGGTGTGTGTTCAGAGTACGAGGTCCAATAACAATGAAATTAAAATGGAAGGCCCTCCTTGGAGCTATATTGAACCCAATGCAAAAATAATCATTAAAATGTATTTCATAAACAAAGAATTTATGCCGGAACATACATGAAAAACATATTTACAGACGAATTGAAAACCTACTTCTTTTTTTTTTTAAATCGGTGGAAAAATGTATATTAAATGCGAAGAAAATAATTTTTTCGCGAAATACCAATGTCTACGCCAAAAGCGTTGAAAAAATGAAATTTACAAGAGTCTGGAACTGGACATGCATGACAAACTATTTTCGCTTATCAGTGAATTTAAAATTCTTCTCATCCACATTAGAAATTTTCGCTGCAGGTATTCGTTAGTTACAATGTGAACTTAACCACGCTTGAAACGTGATGTTCATCTTGCAGAAGCGTGGTCTTTTATTTTGTTTTAAATTAAATGTTTTTTTTATTTTCTGAGTTATGATTGCTTGTTATCATTTACTTTTTTACGCACGCCAAAATAATTAATAGATAATTTTAAATAGTTAAGGTTTAAGTTCGTGTAAAATTTCCCTTTACAAACGAGTACTCAAAATTTTTTAAATATATAATAGGTCTTCGTACCTATGTGGAGATAAACATAAAAAGGTAATGTTTCAAAGCACTGATAATTGCAAAACGGTTGGTCTGACCTACTTATACGTTGATTGGGTTTCCTGTAGTCTAGGGATGCAACATATATTTTGTAACAATACTTACATATTCAGTTATGTATTCGGTAGCTAGACAATGTTTATTTCCCAAAAAGATTTAACTTATAGGCTATATTAAAATAATGTGCTCTATAATTCTGCTAGAAATATAATTATGAAACGAACATAATTTAATTTTTCTGATTGTTATAAATAGACAACTTATATTTCAAATTTACGTTTTTTATGTCCTTGATATTCAAAATAATGATTCTTAAATTAAAAAAATGGAATATAATATCTTAAAAATGTACTCCTAAGTGCATGTAATGAATACATCGTTAGGCTCAGTTTCTTATATAAATAGAGGTCATCCGTATAACTTCTTGCAGTTTAATAACAACTAATATAAAGTGTATAAGCAAAACGATAATTTCGATGTTATAAAAATTAAATTAAATGTATTTATTAAAATTAATAATCCAAGCTTTTGTGACCATAGTTTTATATAACGTCAACGATTAATATTATGTAAAGAACCACAAAATGGTAAGCAACTACACATTAACTACACATTAATGTGTCCTTAGGAACTAGTTTCTATTTTGTTGGTCACTATTGAAGTAGCAAAATATAAGTATTTATTAACTTTACTAAAATATACCACTTTTTATATTTAAAATCTGCGCAGTAATATTTGTAGTGAGAGTATTATATGGAAATTGTTGATAAACTAGCTGTCACAAAAATAATCTGTACATTTTAAAACATAAATTTTATGCTGTAAGAAAAATGTTTTGCTGAAAATCCATATTCATCTTAATTTGGGAAACTACAATATTATTTTGTTCAGAATATCCAGCATGAATGATTTGTACGATTTACACTGTTGTATTTGTAGATTAATAAAACATATGTCCGCAATTAATTTCCAAGAAAATAAAAAATCCTGTAAATCTTGGTTGTTGAAGTCGCATGAATATTTACTCGCTACATTCTAGTTATATTAAGCATGTAATTAAAAGTATATATATTACATTCTATGGTAGTCAGTGATTTATTGCAGTTCATTCATTCACAGTGCTTTTCCAGAACGGCTTCGTTGTAATTTAAGTGTAGTTCTGGGGAGATTTGCCTTTTTTTAACCCCTAAAATATGATTTATTTTATTTATTTGTTCATTTTTGCTAGGTAGTAAGGGTTATTGTTAAACAACATTAATATGTATTTCTAGTTATCCTAATCGGTGAATAATCTTTAATGAAAGCCCAAGTATAAAGTATCAAAATTAGGGCTTAGCTTATTTTGCTGATTCATTCCACTCCAGGCTAGATTGAAAATGCCTTTACAATATCAAACCATTTTAGCGTGTTCAATGGCAGATAACAAAAATCACAATCTTTGGCGGGATACACGTAATTGGGTGGACACATCTCCTGGCTCAGGGTAGCGTGTCATGAACGGGGAACAGATGTTTATGTGTTTCAAGTCGACTTTGCTACCCGATAAATCAGAGAAAAAAATTTCTGACTACCTACAATTAGGGACCGGAAAACTTCGCGGGTTCAATGACCTCCAAGATGAACTCCATAGTTCTACGTACACTCGGTCAAATGCCACCCACTCATTGGCTGCTGTCTTGCGAAACGTCCCAACGTAGCAGCCTGTGATTCGATAAAGCTTCGGTTGGGTGTTTCCCATTGGCCTAGAGTCATCCAGATGAGTTGTGAGCCAATAGCAGAAGCAGCACTGAGGTATGACTATTTGTATTTTAGCCTATCGCGAAATGAATTTGCGAAATTTTCCGGTCTCTACCTAGAATGCATTCACGATGCTACGTGTGTAAAATCTCGGTGAGGAGTAAAGAAAAGGAGGGAGTTTTCTCAGGGACTGGAGCACCCCGCTGGAGCCGAGTGTATGCCCTCCTCTCCGGGTGCAATTCTTCTCTTCTTTGCAGCCCCCCACCAAACTGCCACCCCCTTTCAGGCCCTCCCAAACCTCCTACTCCGTCTCTCTCGTCGACCCACATTATTGATCTTTCCTCCGCCGTAGCTTGCTTTCGGTTCACCACTGACAGACACCAGCTGTACAGTCGGGCGCAAGACGCCGTGGCCAGGTACAGTCCCTCCCGCCATCTCTTCAGTTGCGCTGAACACAGGCCGTCAGGTAGGGACTGGAAAAATTCGCGGTTCCAATGACCACTAGGATAGACTCCACGATTCTCTATGTACTCGGGAAACCATCACCTGGTCATTGGCTACCGATTCGGGACACCTGTTTTACTGCGATTCTTATGATTCGATACTTATTTTGTTGAGTGTTTGCCATAGGCTCAGAGTCCTTCACGTAAATTGCGGTACAATCACTGACGCAGCATTAAGCTAAACGAGTTTGGATTCCAGCCTGTAACGAAAGGAATCCGCGAATTTTTCCGGTCTCTACCGTCAGGTATCGCAGAAACGGTACAAACAGAAAGAATATAATGCCTGGGGTCTTGCCCATAACATGTGATATTTTCCTATGCTGCGAATTCGATTAAGTCTTGATCACGAAATTTTGAAATCTTAAATAAAAACTAAATTGCTCTTCTTTGAAGAAATAAAGAGTATAACTAAATACATCTAAGTTATTCGAAAACTTTTTAAGTATACTTAGTTTTGTAAGTTAACATGTCATTTTTTTGATGGTTGATTAACTGATTAAATTAACTACCAAACACAGTTTGTATTACCTTTATTTGTTTCACTAAATATATTTAAACATAACACAAAATTGTAAATTTCGTAAACAAAATGTAAAAGATACTAAAATTCAATTAATTTTACGACTGAATAGAATTACATTTTAATATAAGCTTTAGTATTAACGACTGAAACAAAATATCATTTGTACGAAATGTGTATGAGGTTTATTTACATTTATAAATATATAAAGAGAGATTGAGTTCTTAATATTTTTTCTTCAAATGAAGTCATAACGAGAGAGAAATCATTCACATAATTTCTTTGCAATACAAATTTGTGAACACGAACAATGAAATAATAACTATTCAACTTTGAGACATTACACAAATTCATAATAACATAGTTTTTACTTTATGGAATATTGTGAAATACAATTTACCCACCTACTATCTTACTCTGCGTTATTATTTTTTAACAGTGAAGGAGCTTCGTTATCAAAAGAGAAAATAATAAAAACGTAGGGTAGTTAAATACAAAAATTTGCATCCTCAGAAGTTAATAATATATTGGTGTTTACATAACCACTTAAAAGAAAATAATGAAGCAAGAGACAAATTTTTATTTTTATGTGTTAACTTTAATAACTGGTTTTAATTTTTTCTGTAATTACACTAATTTTCTCTTGAAATTGTTACAAGCCATGCCAGAAAAAATTGACTTTATTTATCACCAAATGTTCCCGGTATCTCGATGTTTATCTCGACGTGATCACGGAGGTAGGTGTCACCATATTTGTAGCCTCGTCTCCCTGCGGACATTTATCAGGTGCTATCCTCGGAAATCTCTTCGGTCTTTTATTTTTTTATTTATGCATTATGGGCGACCCTAAAAGAAAACACGAAGAAGTAAATTACTACATACCGATGCTCCCGTTTCACACGTATCCGAGCTCCGGGTAATAGCGCCGTGTTATCTTGAGTTCTTCTGTGAAGATGCGATGCATCTTCACACCTGCGCCTCTTCCTGCTTCCCTTGTGACACACCTTCTCGTTCGTAACATCTCCCGTCCCTCTCTCTTCCTCTCTTGCGCCCATCAGGCTCGGCGACTCTCTGCAGTTATAACTCACGCGAGGTTTTCAATATGGACGCCTCCTGGAGATTCATCTTTTCCAACTAAGTCGTGTTCGTTGTTCTAAACATGAAGGCACTTCCCTGGAAATAATTCTGTGACGCGAAAATCTATAAATTCTCTGCCCTCGGTTCTGAAGGTGAGAATCCCACCTGAGCCACGTACGTTAGGTAATTAATTACCTTTTATATCATCCAATCAGATTAGAATTAATTTAGTTACCAGGTTTTTAGGTGTCCATTCAAAATAAAACACATTTAAATGACGTAATTGTAAGCAGGATTTTGTATCACGCAGTTTGATCACGTGGCGTTTTCTAGTGTGGCATATATAAAAAAATAAACTGTTAAAAAAAATTAAAGAGCTGCTGTTCTTGGTAAAATAAATCTACATCCGACAGCCCACGTGGAAGAAGAAACCCTCAACAATTTGTTAAGTGTTTTCAAAATAAATTTGACAGTCCATCGCTTATTACATAAAATGTATAAAAAAATCATTTAAGTAATAACCACGCCTTTTTTATAAATATAAATAAAATGTTACATCTCCTTGGTGTGATCATCACAAAAAAATATTTTGAGGGGCGAACTAACAAAAGTGTTGAGCTAAACTTTTTTATATCTATTAAAGCAACTCAAGAAATTTTAGCATTTCATCAGCCTTCGTTTTTAACTTGTATATGTGTATTTCATAACAAATATTATTGCCATCGACACTTTAAATATTACAGTTTATTGTAAAACATTTGTTTCTCTTTTTACCGAGTGGAATCAGGACGTTAAAAAATTTAGTTTCATTTCAAATATAATCGTGAGCGTTATTGAATACCATCTTTAATGTCAAGGAAAAGAAAATCAACCCGCGGTAAATATTCTTTCAGATGGTGATATTTTGCTCTTACTCTGTATGGACAGTACTCAAAAATCAATTAAGTAGTTATTGATGTTATCATTTAACCTGTAACCTCAAGTTTTCGTATAGTTAGTACACATACACGACTTACTTGAGACTGAATTGGAATGCTGGAAACATGAAACATATGTTTTATCCTTATGTTTTGCTAAGTGCTATTGCTAAATAACAGACATTTTGTATTATTTTCTGGCAACAGGCTGGAATCCACAATCGTGTCCACAATCAAAGTCAATTTCAAGTATTATCCGGCTGCTGCCACATTTCACTTTCTCTCTTTGTTGCACATGATTCAGTAAGATGATTTATAGTTGTTTCGTTATTGTCTTCGTGTGTCAAATAATTTTTGCTCCAATGACAAGGTTAATTCAGTTGGAAAACTTTTTATCAAGACTGTTGTGTGAGTACTATTTTTTTAATTATGAGTAATCACAAACAATGACAATGTATGTGATATTAATTATTATTAAAACAAATACGTGTCTAGTAAAAGTCGCCACTTTATACCAATATAAAAATATAAAATATCAGTAATTTAATTTTATTAAAATATTAAAAATTCACATAACAAGTTAAGAATTAATTGGATTTCATATTTACTTAAAGAAATGTATATAATTTGTGAAACAATATTTTCAATATTAACATTTAGCCAGGCATTGTTTATGAAACTGAATTTAAACATTATTTTTAAACCTTCTGACTACTTAGATCATACAAAATCCCAATAAATTCATTAAAGGACAAACATTTACAACTAAATGAGTACATTATTTTTTTATAATGTGTATAACTTTATAGCTATTCTTTAGTATGCCTATGCACACTGGAAATTTTTGGTGAATAAAATTGTACATAACTCCAATTCATAATTTTTTTCTTAAACAAAACTTAAATAACGCCCTCTTTTAATTTTTTATAGTCTCATCTTCAAACATAATGAAAGCACATATCTGTCATTTTAATTAGCTAAAGGAAATTGCCTACGAGAGAAACGTTATTTTATTTTTAAAATAAATAAAATAAAAAAACTATTAGTATTCTTAAACTGTCCATTAATATTCAAGCAATTTTTGCAAATCCTATTGAGAGAGAATGAAAAAGTAGCGCTAGCCTAACATTGCACATGTGCACTTGTGAACTTGTGTACTTGACCTCAACAAAGGAAGAGTCACGATTATTTCACGGATTCATTTCACTCCAGCCTAGAACTCAGCTCGCCTGTACAGACTCTATCATTTTACGAATGCTCTTTGGTCGATAACAAGGTCACGTCCTTTCGGATGGTCACGTTATAGAGTAACCACTTCTCCTTCCTTATAACTACAGGCATGTATTTTTCGCGAAAAACATTTCGAGACAATCTGAGGGTTAAAACATCGTAGCATCGTCTGTGTTTCGTGATTGGGGGAGCTTTTTTTTCAGGAGCATGTCTGTCTACTGTTACGAACACAGTTCCCAGTAATTCAGTGCGGTAGCAAAAGCGTATTGAGTGGCTCGGACAAACAAGGCAATGGCTTCTCGTGCAGACGGTCACCAATTGAAAAGAAGAAACCGCTGGCGGAGGGATACCACACTGAAGTCTAATAGCCGTTCAGAAATATTTTTTTTCGTGACAAATGCCTGGCCCTAATTTAATGTATTCCGAGACGAGATGAAAGTTAAAACACTGTAGCATTTTCTGTGTTTCGTGATTCGGTGAGATTATTTCAGGTACATGTCGATTGTTACAACACCAATCACTAGGGGCAGGCATTTTTCGCGAATAAATCTGAACGCCTATTAGACTGCAACAAGGTATACCCGCACCAGCGGTTTCTTCCTTGTGATTGGCGGCCGTCTGCGAGGGAAGTCGTTTCCTTATTTGACTGGGCCACTCAGAACGCATTTGCTTCCATTTAAACTACTGTTATTGGTGTTGTAAAAATCGTCGTGGAACTGAAATAAACTCACCCAATCACGAAACACAGATGATACTACGGTGTTTTAACTTTCAGCTAGTCGCAGAATCTTTTCGCGAAATATGCATGTCTCTACCAATCACAGTAACTCAGTGCGGAAGCAAACGCGTTCTGAGTGGCTGGGTTAAATAGGGGAACGACTTCTCTCGCAAAAGGCCGCCAATCACAAAGAAGAAACTGCTGGCGAGGGTACACTTTGTTGCAGTCTAATAGGCGTTCAGATTTTTTCACGAAAAATGCCTGCCCCTGGTTAAAAGTAACCTAGTTCAATAATAAACGCGAAACAGATGTGCATGTTTTTAAAGTCTTCACTGCTACCCAATAAACACGCGATGTACCTTATCGTGACTCTACACAAATGGAATAACAGTTGGAATGAACCTCGAGCTACTTGCATCCAAAAGAATAAAAGCAGCATGCATGGGCCTGAACAACGCTTTATCCAAACGAACTCGTCAAAATGTAACGCGCCTCGTACGAAAATAAACATGGCACAAAATTGTGCTTCGCATAAAACGGTTTATGCGCCCAGCAGAAGCGAGCCACTTTAACTCAAAACCGGATATTACAAACAGAGACAAGTAACTTTTTTGAAACATTTTTCAGAAAGACATTTGATACGATGGCCGATACAGTATATGCATTCGTGTATTTTTTTCTGTCTTCGATAAACTTCCAAACGACAAAAAAAAATGACAACGAGCTTATTTGCACGCCATATCACTGTTGTAACTCCGAAAGTTATTGAATATGAAAATGTTCGAAAAATATATAAATAATTTCTCGCCCAGGGTTTGGACAAGACGAATTTTTTTATGTTGTTTTCTTGGTTGTGTGTAGCTTTTTTAAATTAATTTATTTTTTGTTAATGCAAACCTAAAATCCGGGTTGGGCGTTGATTTGTTTCAAAATTAAGTTTACTTTTGTTATTTTTCAAAAACCCCGTGTCTTTGAAAAGCAGCACATGCAATACTTCACCAATCCAAACACAGATGATTCTAATGCGACCTACAAACTTTAGCTGCAGGTTCATCTAGATCTAGACAAAATAAGTTTAAAATATTTATTACATATGGTTAAAGGTGCATCCAAGGCTAGTATACGTTTTTGAAGTTTGGGGTTGAACAAAATTTGTATTATATATAAAAGAGAAACATTTTAAGATAGAACTCTGAGTGTCGGATTATGTTTAATCGAATAAATTTCTACAACAACCGTGAATTTTGTCTTTCATCGAATTAATTGGGCATAGTAACACGCCACAAAAATATGTAGAAAACAAACTAAATAAATTTGCTAGCGACAATGTTCGTGGTGGTTGTAGAAGCTCAGTGATCAATCTTAAATACAATAAAACTGTTCTGCCCCAACTCAAAGACTTGATGAGCAGTTTAGACCATAAGTATAGTACAGATGTTTTTAACTTATTTTGCAGCCGATATTGGTCGGTAGAATCCAGACTCAGACTTTTATATCGCAAGTTCTTAAAATAAAATATTAACTGTGGCGATAAACATTTACATTGTCCCATAACTGTATTGAGTTGCTTGCTTTTTACAACAGGTGGATTCACATTTCAAAGGGGAGCCATTGGCTTCTTCGATTGGCCTAGCGGGCTAGGTTTACCTTACAAATTTATTATTGTGGCAGAGTTTTGGTTTCGTAATGGTTAGAGACCCGGAAATTTCGCGAATTCTCATGGGGTCAAGCTGAAATTCACAGCCTTGTATTTGCTCTACCAACGTTTGATTTTCTATTGGCTGATTTCTAAGTGAGAAACCTGTTTCTGACGTGACAACGTCTAATAAATCGATGAACGCCGGCTGCACGCACGAAAAAGTGTCCCACTACGGATGTCCCACTACGGATGTGTTCTGTTTGCTCATTGTACGCATGCGTGGCTCTCTCTTCATGCTCATTGTACGCATGCGTGGCATCTCTCTTCCAATCGATTGGAACAACCATCGATTTGACTTTTCAATCATATTTTCGTCGTTTGAATTATTAATATTATGTAATTTAACGATCGTCCACCGATTTTCAGCACAATCGGTACGGTTATTTAAAAGTTATGTTGAAAATTCAAATACGTTTTGAACCAACAATGGTGTTTTACAGTTACACATAATAATTAAAATTACACCCGGGATCTTTGCACAATGTTTTAAAAAATATTGTAACACATTATAAATAAGTTTGGTGTATTTGGGATGCGTATTTGTTATAAAATCGTGTTAATATTATACCCGTACCGTGAACAAAGTTTTTATAAATATTTATTTATAACATTTGTAACTGTATTACCTTAGTATGGCCTCGTGGGCGTGTGGTTAGCGTACCTAACTGTTGATCTAATGATTGTCGGTTCGAAACCCGGTAGTTGCGAAATCTATTTTTATACTTGTAAAAATAAATATGGCGCACGCAACATTTCAAAAGTAATACATATATTTGAATTAATGAATGCAAATAAAAGTAAATTTATTAATTCAATTGCACATTTCATTTCACTCCTTTGTATCCATACAAAATAGTGATAATTCAATAAAAATGATTCAATTTTATTCATAAAAGTATGCAGAGGTCGATTTTATCATGCAAAAGATTGAATAATTAAAAAAAATTCCTCCTCATAGAATAAAATATTTTTAATGCCTAAATGGTTTGTTTGCAAAAACCTATTACGGCTCAGTCTCAGGCCGAATATGATATTTCCTTTTCTTCTGGATCAATAATTTCATCAATGTTTTGTTATGACGTTGTCACGTTAAACTATCGTCCGTAAACCGACTTTACAGAAAAACAATTTTTATTTTCTCTCATTACTTGTCACTACCTGATTCGCTTACTTCTCTCTTAGGTAAGCATCGTTGGTTCACTGTCGTAGAGGGGTGTGTCCAAATAACTGTGGTCCAATCACGAACACATTGCATGAGTGTGAAGATTTGCATTCTAGCTACGGCCAAATGAATGCGCGAAATTTCCGTATCTCTAGTAATGGTGTCTCTGCTTCCACGTTGCCACAAATCGGGAAGATATTAGATAATAACAAAATAGTTTGCTCTGTGTTACGCCACGGGGAAACAAACATGCACCGCTGCTGCCGGGGTCTCACTTTACAATAGTTAACTTAATATAATGCGTTTTTTTGAAGCTAGTTCTCATCGTCTATTTAATCCGTTTTCAAATTGCTACGGGAATACTGTTTGGTTCATTGCTGTTTTTCAGTTCAGTTTACTGCTTGCCCTGTAATGGAAGTGAAGTATTCGTGACAAATTTACCAATGTATATAAATGTGTACATTTAACGAAAGCAACTATACCATTACAATATAGTGTTCGCAGTGTTGCAAAGGGTATAAACAGAGAAATGTTAAAATAAAGCTAAATAAAAAAATTGGTTTTCTGTAAAGTCGGTTTACGGACGACAGTTTAACGTGACAACGTCATAACAAACCATTGATGAAATGATTGATCCAGAAGAAAAGGAAATATCATATTCGGCCTGAGACTGAGCCGTAATAGGTTTATGAAACCAAACCATTTAGGCATTAAAAAAATTTTATTCTTTGAGGAAGAATTTTTTTAAATTTTTCAATCTTTTACATGATAAAATTTACCTCTGCATACTTTTATGAATAAAATTGAATCATTTTTATTGAATTATCACTATTTTGTATGGATACAAAGGAGTGAAATGAAATTTGCAATTGAATTAATAAATTTACTTTTATTTGCATTCATTAATTCAAATATATTTATTACTTTTGAAATGTTGCGTGTGCCATATTTATTTTTACAAGTACAAAAAAAATTTCGCAGCTGCCGGGTTTCAAAACGACAACCTTTAATGTAAGAGGTAGGTACGCTAACAACACGCCCACGAGGCCATATTAAGGAAATGTAGTTTCAAATGTTATATATATATTTATAAAAACTTTGTTCACGGTAGGGGTATAATATTAACACGATTTTATAACAAATACGCATCCAAAATACACCAAACTTATTTATAATGTGATACAATATTATTTAAAACATTGTGCAAAAGATCCCGGGTGTAATTTGAATTATTATGAGTAACTGTAAAACACCATTGTTGGTTCAAAACGTATTTAAATTTTCAACATAACTTTTAAATAACCGTACCGATTGTGCTGAAAATCGGTGGACGATCGTTAAATTACATAATATTAATAATTCAAACGACGAAAATATGATTGAAAAGTCAAATCGATGGTTGTTCCAATCGAGTGGAAGAGAGATGCCACGCATGCGTACAATGAGCAAACAGAACACATCCGTAGTGGGACATCCGTAGTGTGACACTTTTTCGTGCGTGCTGCCGGCGTTCATCGATTTATTAGACGTCACGTCAAAAATAAAATTTATTGACGTGACAACGTCTAATAAATCGATGAACGCCGGCTGCACGCACGAAAAAGTGTCCCGTTATGCACATTGTCCCGTTTCGCTGTGTCCCGTCACGCTCATTTTATATTTCTCTTTGCTAACCTGAACCTCCTAGCATTGCGACCGAGTCCGTGGCGTAATTCTGTTTTCATGCATTTCAATGTAACATTTGCATTGCTCTTTGATAACCCGTTCCTCCTAGCATTGCTGCAGAGTCCATGGCGCAAATATATTATTTTTGAGTGCATTTTGGTGTTGGGTAAGCCATTTTTCTTCACATCATTCTTGAAACACTCCCATTCATTTCCTACTTTTCCTATCATCGTCCTATCCTTAACAGAATAACACAGATTGGAACAAGTTAAATAGCAAACATGTATAAAACTTATAGTTAAAATAATCTCTTCGTTAAAGTAATAAACATTTTGAATTAATATGAGCAAATAAAAGAAAATTTATCAATTAATTGTAGATTTCATTTCACTCCTTCTTTGTATCCATACAAAATAGTGATAATTCAATAAAAATTATTCAATTTTATTCATAAAAGTATGCATTCATTTCATCAATGTTTTGTTATGACGTTGTCACGTTAAACTATCGTCTGTAAACCGATTTTACAGACAAACAATTTTTTTATAATGAATATAGAAATTCTACATTGTTTCATACATTTACACAATTTTTTTTTACTTTGGAAGCCCATAAGTCATTTTCTTGAAACCAGTTGTTTCAAATAATGATTTATTTAGAATTTAAAAAAACATTGCTGAAATCTACATAAGTTATTTCATGCTATTAGAACCAAAAACAAAAAAGTTATGACGAATTAAAGGCGAGATTTTGGGTGATGCAAAAAAAAATAAACTCTCAAAAAATAATCTCCATTATCGTGATACTTGGGATGTGAGATCTTTGGGTAATAACTAGCCAATCACCTCCCTAATCCCTCAAAAAAAATGGTGTCGGTCCTTCTACCAAACACCATGTATATATATATATATATATATATATATATACCTATATATATATATATATATATATATTTTAATTTCTTGATGAACTGTATAGTATTATTTTTCACGTGGAAACTTCAGTTTGTTAGCCTTCTCACATTCTAAATTGTAAATACAGTAAACAGTGTCTCGATTAACCGGTCTTATTTATATTAAACGAAATTCCGAACTAACCGAGCCGAGCTAAAGCTTCATTACCAGCAGACTGTTGTAACATTTGCTTGAGGTCCTATAAAGTTATCTAACTGTTGTTGAAAGCCTATAGATAATTAATCTCAAAGATGAAATTTGCCGGTTGGGCGAATCATGGAGTGAGATATAAGAGTAGTAGGTAACATGAATTGAATAACGTCTCACTGTTATAATGTTGGTTTTTATTTGACTTATTTTAAGTGTTCCAAGCGTATCGCAGGCAGCGATGTCACTAGAGATAGGCAGACTCTTCGCGACAGGCCAGGGCAGTGAGTCAGGGATCTACCATGGCCCGAAGAGTAAGAAGCAGACACTGTATTTGCCTGGACTGATTTTTTGGGGAAGGTCACGAAGAACCAAAATCTGAACGGCCGGACTTGGTCTCTATCAGATGTCCTCTGGAACACTAGTACGGTGTCTTCCCCTTGCGCAATATGATGGCTAGTCATAAACTTGTCCGATATTAGATTGCACTCTGAGACTCATGCTGTGGTTTTCAGTTATGTTGTGAAATCTGCGGTTTGACATTTGTTTCCAAGCGTACGGAAAATTTTTATTTAAATAGAAATAAATTGTAGCCGTTTGTTTTATTTAGGTGAGTTTAGATCTCCCTTGCTATTGTGCAACAATCCTTAATCAACCGATGGGGTTTTATTATCCTATAAAATGCGCTGTTCTTTGTTCTATAACATTTTCGTGGATTTATATAAAGGTTATAGGCGACTTAAAAACAGCTCAGCTCAATTAAATTTTAACTCAATATATGATTTTTTAGAAAGACATAATTTGCAGTTTAACTAAACGTTATTTAATGTTTTAACAGGAATTTAATAATTCATTTATGTTTTGTCAACATGAAACTTACTGAGAATAAATTTCTTTGGATATTGCGTTAAGAGTTTTAAATGAGCAATAATGTGGTTTGCGCACACACTGATCAACATTTTGAGTATCACATAATTTTCTAAATTCGTTTACTTTTCAAAGAACGTCTTTTTTTTTCTTTGTATTAAAAAAGTTTTTTTTTTTTAATTCACTTAGCTTTATTGAAACACAAAAAAAAACTCATTTCATTCTTACGGAGCGCTCTCAGGTATAAGTAATATTGGTCGTAAGGAAAAAAAGATGACAGTAAAATGTTTCACGGTCGTAATGAAGCTCGGCTACCCTATGTCTTGTTCCTCCGCCGCCAGGGGCGAGGCTGGCCTGCGGAACAGGCGCGGCAGTTGCAAGGAGGAGGGTCGTAAGTCATAAGCGACCGGCAAAGGCAGGCGGCGGGGAGTCTCGTAAACATCCTTAATGTCGCCCGTCATGAAGCGGAATTGCCGGCGCCGTCTAATGCGCCTCCATGTTCGCGGTGGGGGCCAGGGACGGTGAAGTATCTCGCCGCCCAGGTTGGCAGCACTGCGCCTTGCTGCGCGCGCGTGTTCCGAGCTGGATATGTGCGGGGGACGCACCGCAACGACGAAATACCACAACGCTGAACGTACAACGACGCCGAAAACCATGACGCCGAAATGCCAAATTGACCACAACGCCGACAGCTAGAAAACTGCTGTGTACCACAACGCCGAATTACCATAACGCCGAAATTCACTAACCCCGAAAAATATCATTGCAGGACTGCTTCAAAGCCAAAACCACTGTTCTTAAGTCTTTAAATATCCTGTAGGTATTCACGTTATCGTTTAAAACTTAAATTATTTTAAGTGATATTAAAACCATAGTGTTAAACAAAGAAAATTTGTCATAAAAACAATTAAAATATTCAAAAGCGCAGGCTTACACAAAGTTGTTAGCGATAATGGTCTGGCAACAGCTCTGTCTTTTGCGACAAAACTTTGCCTTTCATAAATTGTTATTTATACGTTTTATGGTGACCTTAAGCGTTCGAAACATTTGCAGATGTATAAGTTAAATAAAGGTTTGTCAGCGTTTCTTATATTTAAGTAACATTGAATACATCAAGTCATGCACTCCCATTGCACAATTCTTTCAAAGATAATATTGAATATATATATAAAATAATTGAACCTTTGAAATGAGATTACTTAAAATTATTAATTTAGTTAAAAGTCTTTCAAGTTTTTAAGCATTAATTAGGATCTAAAAATGACTTTTTTCATCTTTGGTTTGAAAAGGCTACTTAATTAGCCTACAATGTTTAAATACCAATAATTAGAGACCTGTAAAATTCGCGGATTCATTTCGCGATAGGATAGAGTCCAAATACTTTTGACATTATTTTGCTTCAGTTATTGTGCCACAGTTTATCTGAAGGACACTGGTCCAATGAAAAATCTTTAACAGCAGAATTAGCGAATAACGATCATTCCAGTCAACAGGTGTTACGAGTCGGTAACCAATCAGCAAATGTAATTTGTACGCTGCATAGAGGATCATGGAGTCTATCCTTTAGGGATTTGAAATCGCGAATTTTACAGGTCTCTTTCAATAATTTATTTTTCAGGTCGTACGAAAAACTAACCTTTTTATGAAGGTATGTGTGCACATGCACAGCTAGACCCCCCAATCTCGGAGGAAGTTAATTGCTTTCTAAATGAGGATTATAGTCATTATTTCTCAACAACACTGTGTCTTTGGCAAGCAGTACGTGCAAGAAGTCACCAATGTAGCCTATATATAGCAAACTCTTGAAATAAACATGTTCAATGTGATATGATACCAAATATGTGTGTTAGTAGTAAACAGACTGAAACATAAAGTATGTCTTTACATAAAGTAGAAAATGGATATAAGCAATTAAGTTATTTATGCGCAAATGTTAGGTTTATTTTGTGCTAAAAAAATTAAAATAGTAAAATACGTTGCCAGATATTTAGTATTCTGATTTAATACTATTTTATTTATTTATATTTACATAAACAGATAAGAATCTTAACATTTTTATGGTCCAGGATATGGCTTAGATTGCTGATCATAGTGAAATATATATGAGAATTAATTTACTTCGTTAATTTAATCAATTGTAAATTTATATGCCGTGAATAGTTTGGCTTTGAAGTATACGTATAATACTTTTCCCAAACATTATATTTGCTTGTTTCTAGCAAGATGTGTTCTCAAAATATAATAACTAGAGACCGGAAAAATTCGCGGAATCATTTCACGATATGCTAGAATCCAAACAACTGTACCTTTATATTGCTTCTGTGATTGGCTTACAGTTTATCTGAAGGACTTAGAGCCAATGGAAAACCTTCAACCAAACAAGTATCGAATCGCAAGCGTCCCAGTTGACAGGTGTCACGAGTCAATAGCCAATGGGCAGGTGGCATTTGCCTGAGTATGTAGGGGGTTGTGGAGTCCATCCTAGAGATCATCGAAAGCGCGAATTTTTCCGGTCTCTAATAATAACTAAATTCCATAAATATTGTATAATGCATAATATTTAACAAAACTGAAAAATATCATAACAATATTCTTATTTCAATACATTGTGCCCATCAGTATAAACATGTGTAATATATGTTCTTTACGCTGCACTATGTTCATTAAGTTAAGTGTTTAATGACGGCATTCAAAAGTGACCTTCTAGCGGGAGATATTTAATCAATAACTGATCTCACGTTATGTAACTTCACTTTGGTTGGTGTTAAGCTTACTTCAGCTTACTCTAAAGGCGCATATTTTATACGACACTAGTCTAGCTGTTGTATTTATTGTTTTCGCGATTAATATTGGCTGTTTTAAACTGTTCTCATTGCACTCACCGCATAATGAGTAATTTTTTAGTACATATCATTTTATGATAAATATCTGATAGTTGTAGTATTTACTTTATAAAATACTTGAAATATTAACGTCACTTTCGCTTCACATTATTTAAGATATTTTTATTTTTATTCATTGGTTGTTTTACGTTTCGTCGAAAGTAGGATTATAACAGACGGTGGCACTCAAAATACAGTTCAACTAAACTGTGAGAAAAAATCGGTAATGGAATACAGAGTAGAGGATCCATACCATCACTTGTCTGGATTGATTTGGGGAAACTATGGAATCAGGATGGCCAGTCCGAAATTCCAACCCGCAACTTCTACCATTCGAATGTAAAGTCATATCACTGCACCACGTATATATTTTGTAAAGGTTTCATTTTATAATATATTTTATTTATTGACTTCTTGGTATATTTTAAATTTTCATTTTGGTAAATGGCTAACATTCGTCAATGCATTTTTTTTATTTTGAAAGTTTTCCTGTGTAAATAGTTGTTTATATTTTACACCACTACAAATTTGCACTCATTCCGGACCCTGGACTCGAACCCATAATGCCTTGCATGGAAAGCCGACGTGCATTCAACTGAGCTATGGATTGGCTACCTTAGTTGCATGCACAAAAGATGAACCAGATTTGCACCGCACAGGTCGGCCATCCACTCCGCAACATCGCGTTGACATCCTGAGTGGTGACCTTTCCACAGACCACTCGATGGTCTGTCCGGTGAAGTTTGGGCTCGGTCATCAAACGGCGTGGCACACACTGAAGGAAAGACTTAACACGAGGAAAATTGCGTCCCGCTGGGTTCCACGTCGACTCACTGACGCACAGAAGTGGCACCGGTACACACGGGCTGGTAGCCACCTCGGCAGATGCCGCAATGACGGAGACGCATTTCTGCAGCGGTTTTTTGTTGCAAGACAATGCTCGTCGTCATGTTGCACAAGCTATAAATGATATTTTGCAACGGTGGTCTTGGGAGGTCTTGGAACACACTCCGTACTCACCTGACGCGAGTCCTTGTGACAACGGTCTCTTTCCCCTAGTCGAAAGAACCTCGTCGAAGCATCCGACATCCTGACGTTCCGTCCGTGATCCGACCCGGACGATCCGTCGCTGACGTCAACAAACAACACCTTTTGCCAACGCCATCCTGCGGTTCCCTGACATCTGGCAAGAGGTACAACAAAGTCTGTGCTGGCGATTATATTGAAGGAATGTAATGTTCGTTTGCTTGTACGTACATAAAGTTTGTTTTTTCCAGGTGTGTTACCATTACATACTTTATTTACAACCCTCTTATGTAGCCTGTGATACTTTCCGGCCCGTTAAATATCTATATGCAAAAAAAAATTATTTCGATCCGTTGCTCCATTATACGGTTTGCTAGTGTTCGTAAATAAGCACCATGCGATGCCTTAAAGACACAATTGGGAAATTGGTACCAGTTGCACTATTTTTGGGTAGGGTCAGGTTTGAACGAGACAAGTGATGTGAGACAAACATTACCATCCTGTGGCGACGCGAAGCAGTGGCGGCTGCAAGTGAGTAGGGGGGGGGGGTGTATCCCCTCTTCCCCGAGTTATGCAAAAATTTGAAAAATATCATCGTGAAGACAGTAAGTTAATGTGTGAAAAGCCTCGTCTCCTACGGCTACTGCTTAGACCCATATGTCAGGGTGTTAGTGCCAAAAGTACACAGTAATTTTTTTTTTGTAAATGGAACAGAAATATTTATGTAAAATTAGAGTTTCTGTAATTTTGGACATTTTCATGTAAACAACTTTATCACTACAAAATTTTGTTCGTAGTAATAATAAATTTAGATTCTTACCTGGGCATTAATGCTTTGTGTTGTCCCAGTACCTACAATAGTTAAAGTTACCTATTTGTAAACCGTTTCCTGAAGAGCGTTTCAGTATTAACTGCGCACATTAATAAGCATGAAACATCAAAATAAAATAAAATTGTTGAATATTCGATTATCTTTTTCATGTTTAAATATATATACATGCTTTAATGAAACCTTAATTAAAATATATAAATTATGAGTCAATTTTTGCAAGAAATACTCAGTATTATCTCGAAAAAAATTTCATAAATTAAAAAAAAAAACGTAGCAACGTTTTGTACTAAGTTACAATTACTTTACTGTGGTTTTTCAAAATATTTATTGGCAACTGGTTTCCAAAGAAATCGTTTTTGTAAAAAGTACAGAAATTTTTTTCGGTGTAATGTAAGTGTAAGTTTTTTTTTTAAATCACGTTTCTGATATTTATTTATTTTTTTTTTAATCTCTCCATCATCGTTCCCAGAAAGAAAATGCAAGGGGTGTTGGGGGATGGAGCTGGGGGTGGGGATTGCCAGAGTTTTGCTCGTGGGTTTTAACCGACACAAGTCATCTCTGGATACAGTGCTTGTATGTTGTATACTGTCCATATTCTGGCCTATATGGATACAATAAACAGAAAAGTTTAAATTATACACAAAGTTTACCATGAAACTTATTTTTTGTGGTGTACATTTATCAACTCCGTTTCACAGTCATGACTAGGGACCGGAAAATTTCGCGGGTTCCATGACGTCTAGGATGAACTTTATAGTTCTACGTACACTTGGTCAAATGCCACCCTCTCATTGGCTGCTGTCTTGTGAAGGTGTCCCAACGTAGCGGCCTGTAATTCGATACAGCTACGGTTGAGTGTTTCTCGTTGGCCCAGAGTCATCCAGGTGAGTTGTGAGCCAATAGCAGAGGCAGCGCTGAGGTATAACTATATAAATTTCAGGCTGTCGTGAAATGAATACGCGAATTTTTCCGGTCTCTAGTCATGACGTTGCAAGCATAGGTGAACCTCCCCGCTCCTCCTCCCTGACCATCTACCGTAGTTCTCACTCCGGCACTGAGTGACGGCGCGTGATTGCCCGGCTCCGCTGACGTCACGGCGGCCTTGGAGACGCCCGGGGACGCGAGGGCGTCGCGGCGCCGGGCGCCCAGGCTATAAATAGCCTCGCTGCCCGGTCCAGCTACCGGGAAGTCTGCCCCGCGCCTTGGCAGCTCCTGCACCACGGCGTCAAGGAGGAGGGATGGACACACGCAAGACGCAATGGCTAGAGACCTGCAAAGTTCGCTGTTTCGATGGCCTTCAGGATAGACTGCACATTCCTCTGTACACTTGGGAAAATAACGCAAATTCATTGGCTGCTGACTTGTAAGTCGTCTCAGCTGGTCTGTTTGTGATTCGATCATTCTTTGATTGAGGGTTTATAATTGGTTGAGATTCGTCCAGATCAACAGTAAGCGAATAGCCAAATCATCTAAAAGTTATATGTATTTGAATTCTAGCCTATTGCCGAATGAATTCGTGAATTTTTCCGGTCTCTAGCAATGGCGTAGGCCTATATCTGGGGGTAAGCCAAGGGGGCAGATCTTCCGGGGCCCCCTGGAATTAATAACCCCCTCACTGAGGGAACCTGATTGCGCTTGCAAAATGGTGTCTGTGAAACGAAAACGTCAAAATTATGTTTTCCGGAAAAAACGTTCTGTATATTTTAAATTGTTCTGTTTAATTCAATGCATATAGGGTAAAATACGTGTATTGTACAACATACAAGCTGCCAATCCAGAGATGAACTGAGATTAATTGGTTAAAAACCAGAACTCTCGGACCTCGCGGGCAGATTTGCGCCCCTGAGGTAGGGACCGGATTATATGGTGAAAAAATTCCGAACGCCGATTAGACGCCAGTAAGTTATGTCCACGCCAGAAGTTTCTTCCTTGCGATTGGCGGCCGTCTGCAAGAGAAGCCATTGCCCTATTTGGCCGGGCCATTTATTACGTGTTTGCTTCCATTCACAATGGCTGTGATTCGAGTACCAAAGTAGTAGGTGTATTTGGTTCATATGGGGACAGGGGAGGGGGGAGGGGGATTCGGGGATTCGAGGCGGCCATCTTGGATGACGTCACTTCCAGCGGCCATCTTGGATGACGTCACTTCCGGCGGCCATCTTGGATTACTTCACTTCCGGCGGCCATCTTAGATTGCGTCACTTCCGGCGGCCATCTTAGATTGCGTCCCTTCCTGCGACCATCTTGGATTACGTCACTTCCGGCGACCATCTTGGATTACATCAAGTCCGGTGGCCATTTTGTTTTCTACAACATTCCTCTATTTTGAGTTTCGTCCGCCATCTTGAAAATCTTTATTTATTATCCGATTTTAATGAAAACAAATTTAAATTTTAAAAAATTAAATAATCAAAATTTTAAAATAAAATTAAAAAAATATTATTTAATAAAATTTTAATTAAAAACCTACGTATCGAACACCCCACTCCTCTAAATTACAAGTACATCATCTAGCACCCCCACCCCTCTGTTACAATGGCATCGTCATCGAACACCCCACTCATTCATGTTACAATTTTTCGTTACATCCACCATCTTGGAAAATCATAATTATTAACTTAGAAAATCAGGGAAAAAAAATATATACCATCGTTGTCTGCTGGAGGGACCATCTTATTTAGTGGAGACTGCCATCTTGATTTCATCTGATGGATGTCGTCATCGGCTGTAGGTTTATAAAGTATGTTAGTGTATGTAAGGTCGAGTTACAATTCTCTACCAACATTGTTATGAACCTTATAGACCAAAATCCACAGAATCCAAAAAATCCACAAAATCCACAGTCATTTTGTTGTTGTAACCGACAGTTTTTTCTTAAAGTCTTATCACTTATAGGTTTTAACTAAAATATATGTTATCAATACTATCGTTGTGGATGCGTTAGTTAAAGTAATGATAATTTAAAAAAACATTTATTACTCCATCTTAGCTGGCCAAAAAATTTTCAGAGTCCTAACTCACAAGTAATAATCTCTTCTCATGTTTGCGTACACGTGTTTTAAAGCTGCATGGAAGCAGATATTTTTAATGTCTGCGTTCAATTTCACTTTTATAAACAAGTTCATGTTTGCGTACATGTGTTTAAAAGCTGCATGGAAGCAGATATTTTTAATGTCTGCGTTCAATTTCACTTTTATAAACAAGTTCATGTTTGCGTACTCGTGTTTTAAAGCTGCACGGAAGCAGATATTTGTAATGTCTGCGTTCAATTTCACTTTTATAAACAAGTTCATGTTTGCGTACTCGTGTTTTAAAAGCTGCATGGAAGCAGATATTTTAATGTTTGTGTATAATTACATTTCACCATTCTGTAAGACATTTATAAGTATCAGTACCTCGTGGGATATAGGTTCTATATTAAAAATAATAAACAATATGTAGGTAAAATTGTATTTATTAAATTAAGAACATATTTTACACAACAAAAATGGAGCAAAAACAAAAACTACACATAAAAAAACTGAAACTTTACAACAAAAATGGAAACTATAAATCAAAAACATAAACTGTACAGCAAAAACAGAAAAACTATACAACAAATGGAAACAACTACCAAACTGCCAAACTATTTAAATCAAAAACTATTTACAGAAAAAAAATTATTCGCCGCCTCCAACATATCCGTGGGGTACTGTGTGGATACCATCTTCGCAGATCAGCCGTTTGTCGTCCTCCCACGTTATGGCCAGCTTATTGCTGTACTCAGTATAGAGTATGTGCTGATGGGAGCGAATTGCTCTAACGCCTGCCCTCATTGTGCGGTGGTCTTGCAGGGCTTCCAGGTAGTCATCGAATGTTATGTGGTTTTTGACCACACATCGCTGGATGACCTTGGCCTTTTTCTCGCTCTTACCACCACACCTGTAGGCGTAGAGTTTGGCCCGTAGGCTTACAAACTCCTCCATCACTTCTCCCCCACATTCATCTTTGAATTTACCGACAACTTTCTTGTTGATGGGGGAGAAGCATGGGTGGTCGGAAGGGTAGCAGCTGGTGTCGAATTTAGCCATCAGTGTAGGGTCGGCTTTGAGGTCTGAGTAAAAGTCTGTTGTCTGGATCTCATACACAAAACTGTCTGTATCCATATACATCAGGTGAATATTGTCATGGTAACGGGGTTTCATGGTATTGTAGTGGAAGTCGTACATGAGAGTCTTTGAAAGATCTAGTACGGCCAGTCCGGCATAGATCGGCTTGTCGAAAATGATGGTCTCGTGATTAAGGTGGACTAGAGACAAATTCGGTTCGTACATTGTACGGTCCTTGAAGGACAGACGACACACCAACTTCTTGAACCTCTTCTCAGAGCACACCAACTCCATTTTGAGCCTCCGCCTTTTATTTTCCATCAGTTTACCAAATGTCGAGTTCACAGCGAGCTTAAAGAACTCCTTCTCGAACTCGTTGGCTGCTGCTTTCCGCTTGTTGGTATTCAGCCGAATATAGGGCTCCAACCATGCCGACTGCTCAAACTGCAGGACTCGATGTATCTTAGTCACTCTCAGCCCATGAGATACCGCTTGCTGGAGGTTTTTGTAGTGGACAATGTAGTGCTCTTTATTTTCAAGTGTTGTCATCAACTTTGATTGATTAGAGCCGGGCGGATACTGATTTATGGGGAGAAATGGCAGGTCTTTATGACTTTCATGGAGCTCGGGAGGGTACTCCACATCACACTCAATAATGTAGCCTGTAGGAGAATCATCTGGGACAGACACGACATCAATTGATGTGTCTGCCCATTGGAAATGCCGAATTGGAAGCGGCAGAGACATCGCCCACCCGTACAAATTATTTGCATCAATGTACTCCAGGAATGTGGATGGCTTGGATGCATCATATGTCTCAGGTATGTAGGAGTTATTGGCTACGCAATGACGTTTAATGCTTTGCGCTACTCCCCCCCTAATACCAGCCTCCACAAACATGTACATATCATAATCGGTAAGAAGCTCTAGCTGTACGCCTGTGGTTCGAAGCATCGCATCGAAAGCGAACCCTGGACAAGAAACATAGTGAGACGGATCTAGGCTGTATGTCTCCAAACATATGGAACGGAAATTCTCGAATACATCCGCCAAAATCAGGACATCTGTCTTTAGATACAAGTCAGCGTACTCCCCCAAAGTAGCACACTGAAACTTGTCCCAGACTTTCACTGCATGAGCGTACTCCATCTCTGAAATCATGGAATCAGTCAGACTATTGTAGAAATCATCGATGGATGGAAGACGAGTATCATCTAGTCGAGCAAAAGAATCCACAAAATCATACGGGAAGACACCCTTGCGGGTAACCAACTCCAACTCATCAGGCGCGAAAAACTCAGTAGTACTTATAAACTTGTCTGCAGGCAAGAACTCAGCGAGCGAAGCAAGACCCCGACTCATAAAACGGAACGTATTGACAAACTGAATGCTGAACTTATCATGTAACTTCTTGGAAAAAGTTATCAGCTTCTCCTCTGAATTCGGAATGATGAAGATGTCTTTACTATCATACCCCAACTTCCTGATAATGAAGTTCTGATCGTATGCCAGGTTGTGGAAGAACACAATCAACTTTTTCGGTCTGCGCCTGAGAAGGTTGCAGTCATTACATGCAGGCCCAATAAATTCGCCGGTGAAGTGATTGTGGTCACGAACTTTCTTTACAGTTCCTCCGAACTTTCCTCCACAGTAGCAACAACACCTTGCTTGCAGAAAAGCAGTGTTTTGTGCATGTGTGAGCGGAGTCATAGGAACAGACGTAGAAAATATTTTCTGTACGTCATGTCCAATCTCCACAATGCGGGATATGAACTTATCCTCTGCGTCACAACCGCGATACAATTCAGGCTCTGATGGAAGTGCTGAAGTGAGGTGTGCAGGAATGATGGTATTATCAGCTTTCACGTAAATACAGTAGCTGTATGCTTTATGCTTTTGGTACTGCAGCGTGTATGACTCATCAGTATTCGGGTGACATGTATGGATTTTCTCTAGAATAGCTTCAAAGTCGCAATATACCACGATGGGCATCTTATCACTGTGATGGAAGTTTTTGAACTTCAGAACAGGTGGCTGGCCGTTTTGATCGGGCGATGGCATCTCCATCCTAACAGCAGCATGCTGTTTGCAGAGCTCACGGTGTTTTTCCAAACACTGAAGACCAGTGAGCCCGCTAACCCTACCCCGATCATCGTAATGCTTGAAGCATCTTTTACAAACATGAATAGCATCATGATGTGTAGTGATTTGGGACCGAACCAGAGCAGAAAAATTAGTGATGTAGGTGAAATGGGATGAATCGTCATTGACCAAGAGCAGAAGATCGAAATGATGTTCTTTTTCTTCAGGAGCGACTCGTGCAGGAACAACATTCAGATTCTCGTCGATACTGTAGATGTTGATGGAGACTCCGGGGTTCTGTTTTTCAAACAGTGGTATTTGCTTGATTGGAGTAGGGAAGTCAGTGTTGTTGAAGTTGAACTTCCCCTCCAAGTCATGGTAGCGCTGGTTGACACGTTCAGGATGCTCACCTTCCACGTACTTCACAAGAATCGACCACTTAAAGCACATGTGGTCTTCGAGGTTTTGCGGATTTATCACTGCGTATTTGTCTTTGATGGAAGTAGGTAATTCGATGTAGGAGCTGGCACGGAGTGGATCGAGCTTGTTGATTCTCAACTGTAGTCGCTTAACGGCCGACAAAGTCCATCCGGACCCCTTACCCATGTAGTCTTCCTCCTCCTTGCAGATCTTAGAGATGGACTCGGTAACTGCCTCCTCCACCTCATGAACTGCGTAGAGGGGGACATTCATGGTTTTGAAGGCCCTCTTGTCTTCACAGGCATCTACGGGTTTTTCGTAGGCGCACTCGAGCACGATATTGAATTTGAGAGGTCCGTTCTCTTCAATCTCCTCCACAAGTTGGTTGATTATTTTGTTCTTGATGGAGTCCATGTACGTACAAATATCCTTGGCAGAACTTGACGTATTTTCTGCCACGTACGTCTTCAAGTTACCCTTGAAACCCACTTCGGCGGTGATGAAGCCGTGGGTATTGGCCAAACCAGTCCCGGTCACCACCTTTGTTCGGCTGGTCGAAGGCTTGGGCGTAACTGCAGGCTTAACTGCTACCATCCTCTGCTTCTTTGTTGGAGGCGGAGCAGGCCCCTTGCATACCTTGATGTGGGCTTTTAACTTATCAGCCCTGGCGAACTCCTTAGCACAGTTGTCGCAGGTATGTGATATGCGGTTTGGGTTAAGACCGCAAGCCGACTTCTCATGGCGTCTTGCAAAATCAGCACGGGCGAAGGCCTTGTAGCAGAAGCTACACCGCATGCCTGATGTCGTAGCGACAGCTCCAGCACATGATGCAAGGTGCTGCTGCATCTTATCGCTGCGTGCGACCATCTTTCCACATAGGTGGCACTGTTGGTGGTCACGATGCTGGTTCTCAGCACACTGACGCTCGTGCCGGTAGCGGTTGTGGCCTGCCGTGAATGTAGCAGAGCAGAAACGGCATTTCTGAACGGTAGACGCCATCATCACGACACTCGGTAGACTGGTCTCAACGTACGGAACACACAACGGTAGCTCGACGCACGGAGAACTATAACAAAAGAATTAAGAATACAATGTAGCTAGATGTTAACACGAAAAAGTTGCAAACATAACCTCAAAACTCTATCCCTCAAGCTTATTAACCTAAACTGATAGCAATGTAACTAAATAAAAAAGTTACAAACATAACCTTAAAGCTCTAGCACTCAAGCTTACTAACCTAAACTACTAGTAATGTTACTAAATAAAAAAAGTTGCAAACATAACCTCAAAGCTATTCCTTCATGTACAATCCTAAAAATGGTAGAATATTTAAAGTACCTACTCATAAAAGTTAAAGCTGAAAAAGTATTCAATGTTAACTCAAAATGATTGATTACATAACCTCAAAACTACACTAATGCACAACTCAAAAATGCTAGAATATTTAAAGTACTGTTAAAAGTTTAAGCTAAACAATTCCTGGTTACCCATACATAAGTGTACAGAGAAAAAACTAGCTATCAGATAACCTACGAAAAAGCTGAGAAACATAAAAATATTAACGAAACATGTAGCATACCTCAGAAAACGATGAAGTGGAGCTGCAGAAGATGATGTACCGGTGGCGGTAGGAATCGTGGTAGCAGCGAAACTCACACACGAACTAGCTCACTCAAACTCCAAGAACACAATGAAGCTCCGACAGTTAATCCTGGCCTTTTATAGCCTCGGACCTGCCTGTTCTTGGAAAAACATTAGGAACAGAGTATTTCTGTTGTATCCGCCAATAGGAATGTAGTACATGGAAGTACCATTGTCTTCGGAAAAACCCAGCATGACTCATGTGCATGTCGTAGCAGGTCTGTGAGTGGTGGTGGTAGAAATGTAACCTGACAGCCAAACATGGGAAACCACACTCGGGTAAAACCACGAATGACCTAGGTGATTAGAGATTAGGGCGCGAGGCACTGCCTGCATCGTGACTCATCACTTAGGAATGTCATCTCACAGTGTCCAGGGGACCCAAACAATAGACTTGACCGTGCATGTCACAACTGGTACATTAGTCCGCGACTTTGTGGCGCCATGAGGCGCTCATGAATGTCTGAGCCTGCCACCAACTGCTCGTCAAAGTGTCATCACGAAGCACTCGAGCTGCAGTCATGACGCGCATGCTACAACAGGCCCGTTAGTCACCGACTTCGTGGCGCCAATCTGACACTCGGGTAGACAGGTAGCTAAATGGTAATACTAGTAATGCAAGGAAATAAAAAAAACGGGTATGTTTAATACATTTATTAAAAGTAAGAACACATTACAAAACTAAAACATTAACAATTTATTCTACATTTATTATGACCAACATTCGTTTATAAATTTTTAGCATTTCATTGCGAACAATCAGTTGAACATCCACAGAATGACACATTTTGCTGATGTTCCAGGAACAAACCCTTTTCACAAACATTTAAGGAGACTTACCTTAAGCTTTCTTTTCATTGGTCAAATAAAACATCTCCCTCTCTTCCCCTTTTACAATGATGCTGCTTCACCATTACGCTAAAATTCTGTAAGACCAAAAAAAAATATACTTCCCTTAAACCTTACGGTAGAAATTTCATCCTAGGATGCTGTTACTGCATCTAGAAATTAAAAATTATATTATCTCATACAGGTTTTATTTACATGTTAGGCTTAACCATCCTACCACACACACACACACACACATGCGTGCGCATGCGTGCACTGAGATGAAATACATACGTGCCCAAATAATGTACTTTTATTTACAAAGGCAACATATTAAAACACATAATATTTAAATTTTGTGTAGATTGGATGGTACCAGAAACCATACTACAAAACGAGCGGACAACACTTGATTCTTTACTATGATTGGGCTGACGGATTGCCTCTGGAATGCCCTTGTTACCTTCAACGACTCAGAATTAATACTTTTATCCATCAAAAAACAGCAACAGTTTAACTAAGCAAACATACACCCCACACCCCTCAAAAAATTGTTATTACACAAGGCATTATTTACATGGTAGGAGACCGCACATACGAAGTGCGAAGCTTCAGGTTAGAAATATTGATTAAAATAACTACTAAAGATGCTAATTTGTTTATGAAAAAATTGCACATGAAATACAGACACTTGCTTATTTACACACACATACATACATACATACATACATACACCCTGCATGGCTTCAGAAGTCAGTACGATATTTTGAAAACCACTCAAGACTTACATCTGTTTATGAAAAGGAGCTAAATATTAAAAAAAATTCAAAGTTAATTTTAGAGATGAAATATCATGTGCAAGTCCTTGCATGCGAGAAGATTTTATTACGCAATTATCTTCATTTTTCCCAAACCATAGGTCTGATGTCTGGATACCACACAAATCCCACACCTAACATATGCAATACGAGATGACTGCACGCCAGTCCAAGCCCCTGCGCTTAGAGACGAATCTGCACTAGAAGCGTTAGCAAGCATTGCAATTATCTCGCTTCACTAATGCAGATTCACCTCTGACTAGGTAGACCTCCTGAAACAGTAAACATAGGACGGTGAAACACATTAAAATAATGCATTTCAAAATAATTGAATAATATAAAACACTGCATATTTCACGAAAATCACCACGCAATTGACAGCCATTTCAGTCACAATTCTGCGAATGCTATCACAGAATGCTAGATTTAGAAAGAAAGGATCATTCATTCCTTCATTATGGAACAAAGTAATACATCACATGAAGAGAAACAAAAAAGGCACACACTTCGTTCTTAGACTCGTGCCGCCTCCTTGACAGAGAGAAAAGATTGTACACATAAAATAGTATATATTTCATTTCCAGCGATGAAGCTGTACTAATATCACCTTGACAAGCTTAGATGATCTAGGGAGAGATAAAGTAAATATATTAACAAAAAAAGTCGACTAAAATTCATTTACAAACAAAATACTTAACATTCCTTCGATTACATATTTTTCTCAATTTAATAAATGAGAGAACACAAACATTTGCTTAAATCACTATTTATCAATTTTAAACTCTCTTGTACATCAGGAAAAAATATATTGTATCATTCATTATTAGTTGTAATGTAAAAAATGCAAAACAGTTTCTTTGTGGGATGTGGAATTCTCACTCACGATCGAAAAAAGAGGGGCTTCGCTGTAACTCAAGGGGAGGGGGGGGAAACCATCTTGAAAGTTGAAGTTTCTCATATATTTGGATGTATAGTAATCAAGTAAGTAATAACATTTGGTGGTATAATATTCGTCTGATTAAAGTTTATTTGCTAACATGAATTCACAAATTAAACGAATCTCTGAGTACATTTGCTTATCTTTTTAAAAAAAAAATGCACAGATTGATTGTTTTATCATGAATAACCAGGAACACACTAAAAAAAAAAACGAAATTCTCGCCAATAATAACCAACAGCACACAAACAATAAAAAAAAAACCATGTGTCAGTAATAACATGCAGCATGCGGAGAAAATCACCAAAATATTGTCAAGAATAACCATCAGTACATGTAGAATACCAATAAAGTCTTGACATGAAAAAGGCTGAAGTGCACGGAGAAAATCATCAAATTCTCGTCAGGTAAAAAAAGCAGAAGCACATGAAAAAAAACCAACAATATTATAACACAGTAATGTTGAAGCACACGTAGAAATCTATCGAAATTTCATGTGAAAAAATAGGAGCACTCAGAGAAAACTATCAGGGAGAAGATTAAAAGCTCATAAATTATCAATTTTTTTAAAAAAGTTCAATTTAAATCCTGCTAGAACTCTCATGTTGCTTAAGCAAAGAGTAAACAAGTCAGCTTGTGAACTCTTTGCTTAAGCAACATCAGAGTTCTAGCAGGATTTAAATTGAACTTTTTTAAAAAAATTGATAATTTATGAGTTTTTAATCTTCTCCCTGATAGTTTTCTCTGAGTGCTCCTATTTTTTCACATGAAATTTCGATAGATTTCTACGTGTGCTTCAACATTACTGTGTTATAATATTGTTGGTTTTTTTTCATGTGCTTCTGCTTTTTTTACCTGACGAGAATTTGATGATTTTCTCCGTGCACTTCAGCCTTTTTCATGTCAAGACTTTATTGGTATTCTACATGTACTGATGGTTATTCTTGACAATATTTTGGTGATTTTCTCCGCATGCTGCATGTTATTACTGACACATGGTTTTTTTTTTATTGTTTGTGTGCTGTTGGTTATTATTGGCGAGAATTTCGTTTGTTTTTTTAGTGTGTTCCTGGTTATTCATGATAAAACAATCAATCTGTGCATTTTTTTTTAAAAAGATAAGCAAATGTACTCAGAGATTCGTTTAATTTGTGAATTCATGTTAGCAAATAAACTTTAATCAGACGGATATTATACCACCAAATGTTATTACTTACTTGATTACTATACATCCAAATATATGAGAAACTTCAACTTTCAAGATGGTTTCCCCCCCCCACCCCTTGAGTTACAGCGAAGCCCCTCTTTTTTCGATCGTGAGTGAGAATTCCACATCCCACAAAGAAACTGTTTTGCATTTTTTACATTACAACTAATAATGAATGATACAATATATTTTTTCCTGATGTACAAGAGAGTTTAAAATTGATAAATAGTGATTTAAGCAAATGTTTGTGTTCTCTCATTTATTAAATTGAGAAAAATATGTAATCGAAGGAATGTTAAGTATTTTGTTTGTAAATGAATTTTAGTCGACTTTTTTTGTTAATATATTTACTTTATCTCTCCCTAGATCATCTAAGCTTGTCAAGGTGATATTAGTACAGCTTCATCGCTGGAAATGAAATATATACTATTTTATGTGTACAATCTTTTCTCTCTGTCAAGGAGGCGGCACGAGTCTAAGAACGAAGTGTGTGCCTTTTTTGTTTCTCTTCATGTGATGTATTACTTTGTTCCATAATGAAGGAATGAATGATCCTTTCTTTCTAAATCTAGCATTCTGTGATAGCATTCGCAGAATTGTGACTGAAAGGGCTGTCAATTGCGTGGTGATTTTCGTGAAATATGCAGTGTTTTATATTATTCAATTATTTTGAAATGCATTATTTTAATGTGTTTCACCGTCCTATGTTTACTGTTTCAGGAGGTCTACCTAGTCAGAGGTGAATCTGCATTAGTGAAGCGAGATAATTGCAATGCTTGCTAACGCTTCTAGTGCAGATTCGTCTCTAAGCGCAGGGGCTTGGACTGGCGTGCAGTCATCTCGTATTGCATATGTTAGGTGTGGGATTTGTGTGGTATCCAGACATCAGACCTATGGTTTGGGAAAAATGAAGATAATTGCGTAATAAAATCTTCTCGCATGCAAGGACTTGCACATGATATTTCATCTCTAAAATTAACTTTGAATTTTTTTTAATATTTAGCTCCTTTTCATAAACAGATGTAAGTCTTGAGTGGTTTTCAAAATATCGTACTTACTTCTGAAGCCATGCAGGGTGTATGTATGTATGTATGTATGTATGTGTGTGTAAATAAGCAAGTGTCTGTATTTCATGTGCAATTTTTTCATAAACAAATTAGCATCTTTAGTAGTTATTTTAATCAATATTTCTAACCTGAAGCTTCGCACTTCGTATGTGCGGTCTCCTACCATGTAAATAATGCCTTGTGTAATAACAATTTTTTGAGGGGTGTGGGGTGTATGTTTGCTTAGTTAAACTGTTGCTGTTTTTTGATGGATAAAAGTATTAATTCTGAGTCGTTGAAGGTAACAAGGGCATTCCAGAGGCAATCCGTCAGCCCAATCATAGTAAAGAATCAAGTGTTGTCCGCTCGTTTTGTAGTATGGTTTCTGGTACCATCCAATCTACACAAAATTTAAATATTATGTGTTTTAATATGTTGCCTTTGTAAATAAAAGTACATTATTTGGGCAAGTATGTATTTCATCTCAGTGCACGCATGCGCACGCATGTGTGTGTGTGTGTGTGTGTGGTAGGATGGTTAAGCCTAACATGTAAATAAAACCTGTATGAGATAATATAATTTTTAATTTCTAGATGCAGTAACAGCATCCTAGGATGAAATTTCTACCGTAAGGTTTAAGGGAAGTATATTTTTTTTGGTCTTACAGAATTTTAGCGTAATGGTGAAGCAGCATCATTGTAAAAGGGGAAGAGAGGGAGATGTTTTATTTGACCAATGAAAAGAAAGCTTAAGGTAAGTCTCCTTAAATGTTTGTGAAAAGGGTTTGTTCCTGGAACATCAGCAAAATGTGTCATTCTGTGGATGTTCAACTGATTGTTCGCAATGAAATGCTAAAAATTTATAAACGAATGTTGGTCATAATAAATGTAGAATAAATTGTTAATGTTTTAGTTTTGTAATGTGTTCTTACTTTTAATAAATGTATTAAACATACCCGTTTTTTTTATTTCCTTGCATTACTAGTATTACCATTTAGCTACCTGTCTACCCGAGTGTCAGATTGGCGCCACGAAGTCGGTGACTAACGGGCCTGTTGTAGCATGCGCGTCATGACTGCAGCTCGAGTGCTTCGTGATGACACTTTGACGAGCAGTTGGTGGCAGGCTCAGACATTCATGAGCGCCTCATGGCGCCACAAAGTCGCGGACTAATGTACCAGTTGTGACATGCACGGTCAAGTCTATTGTTTGGGTCCCCTGGACACTGTGAGATGACATTCCTAAGTGATGAGTCACGATGCAGGCAGTGCCTCGCGCCCTAATCTCTAATCACCTAGGTCATTCGTGGTTTTACCCGAGTGTGGTTTCCCATGTTTGGCTGTCAGGTTACATTTCTACCACCACCACTCACAGACCTGCTACGACATGCACATGAGTCATGCTGGGTTTTTCCGAAGACAATGGTACTTCCATGTACTACATTCCTATTGGCGGATACAACAGAAATACTCTGTTCCTAATGTTTTTCCAAGAACAGGCAGGTCCGAGGCTATAAAAGGCCAGGATTAACTGTCGGAGCTTCATTGTGTTCTTGGAGTTTGAGTGAGCTAGTTCGTGTGTGAGTTTCGCTGCTACCACGATTCCTACCGCCACCGGTACATCATCTTCTGCAGCTCCACTTCATCGTTTTCTGAGGTATGCTACATGTTTCGTTAATATTTTTATGTTTCTCAGCTTTTTCGTAGGTTATCTGATAGCTAGTTTTTTCTCTGTACACTTATGTATGGGTAACCAGGAATTGTTTAGCTTAAACTTTTAACAGTACTTTAAATATTCTAGCATTTTTGAGTTGTGCATTAGTGTAGTTTTGAGGTTATGTAATCAATCATTTTGAGTTAACATTGAATACTTTTTCAGCTTTAACTTTTATGAGTAGGTACTTTAAATATTCTACCATTTTTAGGATTGTACATGAAGGAATAGCTTTGAGGTTATGTTTGCAACTTTTTTTATTTAGTAACATTACTAGTAGTTTAGGTTAGTAAGCTTGAGTGCTAGAGCTTTAAGGTTATGTTTGTAACTTTTTTATTTAGTTACATTGCTATCAGTTTAGGTTAATAAGCTTGAGGGATAGAGTTTTGAGGTTATGTTTGCAACTTTTTCGTGTTAACATCTAGCTACATTGTATTCTTAATTCTTTTGTTATAGTTCTCCGTGCGTCGAGCTACCGTTGTGTGTTCCGTACGTTGAGACCAGTCTACCGAGTGTCGTGATGATGGCGTCTACCGTTCAGAAATGCCGTTTCTGCTCTGCTACATTCACGGCAGGCCACAACCGCTACCGGCACGAGCGTCAGTGTGCTGAGAACCAGCATCGTGACCACCAACAGTGCCACCTATGTGGAAAGATGGTCGCACGCAGCGATAAGATGCAGTAGCACCTTGCATCATGTGCTGGAGCTGTCGCTACGACATCAGGCATGCGGTGTAGCTTCTGCTACAAGGCCTTCGCCCGTGCTGATTTTGCAAGACGCCATGAGAAGTCGGCTTGCGGTCTTAACCCAAACCGCATATCACATACCTGCGACAACTGTGCTAAGGAGTTCGCCAGGGCTGATAAGTTAAAAGCCCACATCAAGGTATGCAAGGGGCCTGCTCCGCCTCCAACAAAGAAGCAGAGGATGGTAGCAGTTAAGCCTGCAGTTACGCCCAAGCCTTCGACCAGCCGAACAAAGGTGGTGACCGGGACTGGTTTGGCCAATACCCACGGCTTCATCACCGCCGAAGTGGGTTTCAAGGGTAACTTGAAGACGTACGTGGCAGAAAATACGTCAAGTTCTGCCAAGGATATTTGTACGTACATGGACTCCATCAAGAACAAAATAATCAACCAACTTGTGGAGGAGATTGAAGAGAACGGACCTCTCAAATTCAATATCGTGCTCGAGTGCGCCTACGAAAAACCCGTAGATGCCTGTGAAGACAAGAGGGCCTTCAAAACCATGAATGTCCCCCTCTACGCAGTTCATGAGGTGGAGGAGGCAGTTACCGAGTCCATCTCTAAGATCTGCAAGGAGGAGGAAGACTACATGGGTAAGGGGTCCGGATGGACTTTGTCGGCCGTTAAGCGACTACAGTTGAGAATCAACAAGCTCGATCCACTCCGTGCCAGCTCCTACATCGAATTACCTACTTCCATCAAAGACAAATACGCAGTGATAAATCCGCAAAACCTCGAAGACCACATGTGCTTTAAGTGGTCGATTCTTGTGAAGTACGTGGAAGGTGAGCATCCTGAACGTGTCAACCAGCGCTACCATGACTTGGAGGGGAAGTTCAACTTCAACAACACTGACTTCCCTACTCCAATCAAGCAAATACCACTGTTTGAAAAACAGAACCCCGGAGTCTCCATCAACATCTACAGTATCGACGAGAATCTGAATGTTGTTCCTGCACGAGTCGCTCCTGAAGAAAAAGAACATCATTTCGATCTTCTGCTCTTGGTCAATGACGATTCATCCCATTTCACCTACATCACTAATTTTTCTGCTCTGGTTCGGTCCCAAATCACTACACATCATGATGCTATTCATGTTTGTAAAAGATGCTTCAAGCATTACGATGATCGGGGTAGGGTTAGCGGGCTCACTGGTCTTCAGTGTTTGGAAAAACACCGTGAGCTCTGCAAACAGCATGCTGCTGTTAGGATGGAGATGCCATCGCCCGATCAAAACGGCCAGCCACCTGTTCTGAAGTTCAAAAACTTCCATCACAGTGATAAGATGCCCATCGTGGTATATTGCGACTTTGAAGCTATTCTAGAGAAAATCCATACATGTCACCCGAATACTGATGAGTCATACACGCTGCAGTACCAAAAGCATAAAGCATACAGCTACTGTATTTACGTGAAAGCTGATAATACCATCATTCCTGCACACCTCACTTCAGCACTTCCATCAGAGCCTGAATTGTATCGCGGTTGTGACGCAGAGGATAAGTTCATATCCCGCATTGTGGAGATTGGACATGACGTACAGAAAATATTTTCTACGTCTGTTCCTATGACTCCGCTCACACATGCACAAAACACTGCTTTTCTGCAAGCAAGGTGTTGTTGCTACTGTGGAGGAAAGTTCGGAGGAACTGTAAAGAAAGTTCGTGACCACAATCACTTCACCGGCGAATTTATTGGGCCTGCATGTAATGACTGCAACCTTCTCAGGCGCAGACCGAAAAAGTTGATTGTGTTCTTCCACAACCTGGCATACGATCAGAACTTCATTATCAGGAAGTTGGGGTATGATAGTAAAGACATCTTCATCATTCCGAATTCAGAGGAGAAGCTGATAACTTTTTCCAAGAAGTTACATGATAAGTTCAGCATTCAGTTTGTCGATACGTTCCGTTTTATGAGTCGGGGTCTTGCTTCGCTCGCTGAGTTCTTGCCTGCAGACAAGTTTATAAGTACTACTGAGTTTTTCGCGCCTGATGAGTTGGAGTTGGTTACCCGCAAGGGTGTCTTCCCGTATGATTTTGTGGATTCTTTTGCTCGACTAGATGATACTCGTCTTCCATCCATCGATGATTTCTACAATAGTCTGACTGATTCCATGATTTCAGAGATGGAGTACGCTCATGCAGTGAAAGTCTGGGACAAGTTTCAGTGTGCTACTTTGGGGGAGTACGCTGACTTGTATCTAAAGACAGATGTCCTGATTTTGGCGGATGTATTCGAGAATTTCCGTTCCATATGTTTGGAGACATACAGCCTAGATCCGTCTCACTATGTTTCTTGTCCAGGGTTCGCTTTCGATGCGATGCTTCGAACCACAGGCGTACAGCTAGAGCTTCTTACCGATTATGATATGTACATGTTTGTGGAGGCTGGTATTAGGGGGGGAGTAGCGCAAAGCATTAAACGTCATTGCGTAGCCAATAACTCCTACATACCTGAGACATATGATGCATCCAAGCCATCCACATTCCTGGAGTACATTGATGCAAATAATTTGTACGGGTGGGCGATGTCTCTGCCGCTTCCAATTCGGCATTTCCAATGGGCAGACACATCAATTGATGTCGTGTCTGTCCCAGATGATTCTCCTACAGGCTACATTATTGAGTGTGATGTGGAGTACCCTCCCGAGCTCCATGAAAGTCATAAAGACCTGCCATTTCTCCCCATAAATCAGTGTCCGCCCGGCTCAAATCAATCAAAGTTGATGACAACACTTGAAAATAAAGAGCACTACATTGTCCACTACAAAAACCTCCAGCAAGCGGTATCTCATGGGCTGAGAGTGACTAAGATACATCGAGTCCTGCAGTTTGAGCAGTCGGCATGGTTGGAGCCCTATATTCGGCTGAATACCAACAAGCGGAAAGCAGCAGCCAACGAGTTCGAGAAGGAGTTCTTTAAGCTCGCTGTGAACTCGACATTTGGTAAACTGATGGAAAATAAAAGGCGGAGGCTCAAAATGGAGTTGGTGTGCTCTGAGAAGAGGTTCAAGAAGTTGGTGTGTCGTCTGTCCTTCAAGGACCGTACAATGTACGAACCGAATTTGTCTCTAGTCCACCTTAATCACGAGACCATCATTTTCGACAAGCCGATCTATGCCGGACTGGCCGTACTAGATCTTTCAAAGACTCTCATGTACGACTTCCACTACAATACCATGAAACCCCGTTACCATGACAATATTCACCTGATGTATATGGATACAGACAGTTTTGTGTATGAGATCCAGACAACAGACTTTTACTCAGACCTCAAAGCCGACCCTACACTGATGGCTAAATTCGACACCAGCTGCTACCCTTCCGACCACCCATGCTTCTCCCCCATCAACAAGAAAGTTGTCGGTAAATTCAAAGATGAATGTGGGGGAGAAGTGATGGAGGAGTTTGTAAGCCTACGGGCCAAACTCTACGCCTACAGGTGTGGTGGTAAGAGCGAGAAAAAGGCCAAGGGCATCCAGCGATGTGTGGTCAAAAACCACATAACATTCGATGACTACCTGGAAGCCCTGCAAGACCACCGCACAATGAGGGCAGGCGTTAGAGCAATTCGCTCCCATCAGCACATACTCTATACTGAGTACAGCAATAAGCTGGCCATAACGTGGGAGGACGACAAACGGCTGATCTGCGAAGATGGTATCCACACAGTACCCCACGGATATGTTGGAGGCGGCGAATAATTTTTTTTCTGTAAATAGTTTTTGATTTAAATAGTTTGGCAGTTTGGTAGTTGTTTCCATTTGTTGTATAGTTTTTCTGTTTTTGCTGTACAGTTTATGTTTTTGATTTATAGTTTCCATTTTTGTTGTAAAGTTTCAGTTTTTTTATGTGTAGTTTTTGTTTTTGCTCCATTTTTGTTGTGTAAAATATGTTCTTAATTTAATAAATACAATTTTACCTACATATTGTTTATTATTTTTAATATAGAACCTATATCCCACGAGGTACTGATACTTATAAATGTCTTACAGAATGGTGAAATGTAATTATACACAAACATTAAAATATCTGCTTCCATGCAGCTTTTAAAACACGAGTACGCAAACATGAACTTGTTTATAAAAGTGAAATTGAACGCAGACATTACAAATATCTGCTTCCGTGCAGCTTTAAAACACGAGTACGCAAACATGAACTTGTTTATAAAAGTGAAATTGAACGCAGACATTAAAAATATCTGCTTCCATGCAGCTTTTAAACACATGTACGCAAACATGAACTTGTTTATAAAAGTGAAATTGAACGCAGACATTAAAAATATCTGCTTCCATGCAGCTTTAAAACACGTGTACGCAAACATGAGAAGAGATTATTACTTGTGAGTTAGGACTCTGAAAATTTTTTGGCCAGCTAAGATGGAGTAATAAATGTTTTTTTAAATTATCATTACTTTAACTAACGCATCCACAACGATAGTATTGATAACATATATTTTAGTTAAAACCTATAAGTGATAAGACTTTAAGAAAAAACTGTCGGTTACAACAACAAAATGACTGTGGATTTTGTGGATTTTTTGGATTCTGTGGATTTTGGTCTATAAGGTTCATAACAATGTTGGTAGAGAATTGTAACTCGACCTTACATACACTAACATACTTTATAAACCTACAGCCGATGACGACATCCATCAGATGAAATCAAGATGGCAGTCTCCACTAAATAAGATGGTCCCTCCAGCAGACAACGATGGTATATATTTTTTTTCCCTGATTTTCTAAGTTAATAATTATGATTTTCCAAGATGGTGGATGTAACGAAAAATTGTAACATGAATGAGTGGGGTGTTCGATGACGATGCCATTGTAACAGAGGGGTGGGGGTGCTAGATGATGTACTTGTAATTTAGAGGAGTGGGGTGTTCGATACGTAGGTTTTTAATTAAAATTTTATTAAATAATATTTTTTTAATTTAATTTTAAAATTTTGATTATTTAATTTTTTAAAATTTAAATTTGTTTTCATTAAAATCGGATAATAAATAAAGATTTTCAAGATGGCGGACGAAACTCAAAATAGAGGAATGTTGTAGAAAACAAAATGGCCACCGTACTTGATGTAATCCAAGATGGTCGCCGGAAGTGACGTAATCCAAGATGGTCGCAGGAAGGGACGCAATCTAAGATGGCCGCCGGAAGTGACGCAATCTAAGATGGCCGCCGGAAGTGAAGTAATCCAAGATGGCCGCCGGAAGTGACGTCATCCAAGATGGCCGCTGGAAGTGACGTCATCCAAGATGGCCGCCTCGAATCCCCGAATCCCCCTCCCCCCTCCCCTGTCCCCATATGAACCAAATACACCTACTCAAAGTAAACAAGTACCTGAAAGAAACTCTTCCAATCACGAAACACAGACGACGCTACAGTGTTTTTTAACCCTCAGGTAGTCTCGAAATTATTTTGCGAAAAATACATGCCTCTAGCAATAGGTATTAGTAGGGACAGGAAAAATTCGTGGGTTCAATGACCTGTAGGATGAACTCCATAGTTCTACGTACACTAGGTCAAAAGTCACCCACTCATTGGCTGCTGTCTTGTGAGACGTTCCAGCGTAGCAGCCTGTGATTCGATAAAGCTTTGGTTGGGTGTTTCTCATTGGCCCAGAGTCATCCAGGTGAGTTGTGTAGCAATAGCAGAGGCAGCACTGAGGTATAACGATTTGTATTTAGCCTATCGCGAAATGAATTCGCGAATTTTTCCGGTCTCTAGGTATTAGTTTAACCGTTTTTATGAAGTAGCAAATTTTTCAACACTCAATATAAAAATGCCTTCAATATATCCCGATATATTCTTGGTGGAGAGGTTTCTCAAATGAAGAAATGGACGATTTGGCTGAATCTCTTCGGCATAGAAGCCGCCACGAATAAGCTTGTGGTCCAAATCTTCGAAGTCTCCGTATCGTCGTAGGCTCCGATTTGCACATGTGGGTCACAATGAAAATTGGGAACTCCAGTTCGCAGTGAAACCTTACTCGAATACACCTCTCTGCTTGGAGATTCGCACAAAGTCACCGATGTACCTTTTTACGCTTTTGTAGATATTTCTTCTTCGGGTTGAAAAACACTGGTTGAAGGAAGTGATCATCCTCTACGTCTTTGGGGTTCATTTTCGTTGTACTATGCACAGTGGAATTGTATTAGCTTATTAGTTTCTGCACGATGTCAAGCCACTTGTATGTTCTGTTAACCATGAACTGATGTGACATCTTGGTAGCGATTACTGAGGCTTTGACATTAATAAATATATATAGTACGCATTTTCTTGACGCAAATAACGCGAAGTTTCCGCACTCACCGCTAGAAGACGTTGCAGAAGTAGCTATTGTTTCAGTTTATTAGAAGACCATATTTGCAACTATAGAAATGGCTCCGATGTAAGCGAAAAAAATACCTTAAAAATACTAAATACCGGCTTTGAACCTGATTTTCGACAAATAATTTTATTAAAATAGCCCATCTTTGATGAAATTCATTAAACGCTTGGTAATATAATGTTTACCTTTGGCTTTTGGTTTGTCACATCCGTCATAGATGGCAGCACCGTGATTTAACATTTCCTTTCCATGCGACATCCGTTTCGTTCATGAAATTACTCCTACCAAATGCCGTACACTGTGCGAGCTAAGATGTTACTCAAAAACTAAATAAGGGAAAAAGGTTGTGGGTTCACTGGCCGTTTGCGGGTAGGCGGGTCCTCCAGAGCCGTGGTGTCCTGATTGGCTGGAGGCACGTAGGTTCGTGATGGACTTTACGTAGGGTCACTATCTGTGAGGCCGGGAATCCAAGAGGACAGACTACGAAGTCCAGCGATGATCGAACCATATTCTTTTTCATAAATACACAAAAGATATTTCAAATTTTATGTCCGTCGAAGGACAGGGTAATGAGAAGTCTCGCCGCTGAGCATTTTTTCGAAAGAGTCTAGATTTTATGTGAACACAGTTTGTGACGCGGCCACCGACAGTGCAAGAACGGGTGGGAATGATCGATCGTTTTTTGTTCCTGGCGATAGACGAGCGCATTGCGAGTGGAAGCACTGCAGACGGCCAACGCATATTGGCATGAACCTCAGTGGAAACCAGTATTTAATACTTCAAGAGATATATTGTGCATTAGTACAACACGTGGTTATTTTTGCATACATGAAATACGTTTTTCGAGATAATAACTATTTCTTTCAAAACTTGGTACAAAGTTTTATATTTTAATTTATGTTTCATTCAAGATTAAAATTTTAAACCATGGAAAGTATAATTAAATATTAAATGATTCGACTTTGTTTTGTTTTATTGTGCTTATTAATTTGCGTAGTTAGTATTGGAAAACTATTCAAGGAAAGGTTTAGAAAAAAACTTCATTTTTGGAGGCACTGGAACAACACAAAGAATTAATGACCGAGTAAGAATCCGTACCCGGTATAACTGTGAACACTATATTTCAGTGATATAGTTGTTTTCATGTAAATGTAAAAATGTACAAATATCTGTAATATTACACGTATATTTTTGTTCCACTTAAAAGAAAAAAAAATCGCTGTGGGTATTCGACAATTAAATAGACTGAAAATAAGCGAGGCCTTTAACAGCGTATGCCTACGCAACGTATTTTGATCTGAAAATGTTTTGACTAAATTCCTAGAAGACTGTTTCTTCCCGAGATTAATAAGTAATTTGCTGGCGGTGTGGCGAACATGAAAACACCCCAACCATCGGCATCACTCGCCACACTGCGATAGATCTCTGATAGGTAAACCATTCATTGAAATTTAATCACAGTTATGCATCGTTAGTGCCTGTCGTCTCGCAAACTCACGATGGCAATACTGCAGCGTAACCGTGCGTTAAGATTTCATTTCGCTCTTCGCCCTTCGTCCGGACGCTGATTAATCGCGGCGCGGGTGGCACACCTGCTTCAACCACGCCTCACCAGATTACAGAACCAATGTCGGACCGCGGGCGGCGAGAAAGAGGGAGGTGATAATTACTCATGTGGAACAACATTTCAATAGCCTTTTTTACCTGCTGCAGCGATTTCTCCGGTTCAATAACGCCCGTAGATCAGGATTTTAAATGGAATATTTTAATATCCGTTCAGATGTTCATCCCGAAAACTCATTGCACACAAAGCATATTAAGATTAAAATCTTTAATACCAGGCAAATATATGTATTTTATGCCTTACGGACCGTGAAACACTATTACCAAAAGAACAAAACCTTGTAAATTTCCCCCCCCCCTTCCCGATAATCGTGAGAGTTGGGCATATAAAAGCTTCCAATACGTTTCGAAATACCCCTGATACAATGATGGTTTATTAGTCTAATAAAAATGCATGAATTTCTTGTAAATATGTTATCTACCTATATATTTTCATCCGTGTCTATATTTTAAAGTTACTAAAATCTCGGTACATATTTAAATAATAGCTGCAATACCCGGTGTTACCCGGGTAAAAATATATCGTGCACTTTATTTAACCAAGATTTAGCGAAAGAAAACTATGTTTTAAATATTAGTTTTAATTCATTTTATACTTAATTAATTATTACAATATTGGCTTACAGCACATTACAGTATTTACTTATAAACTATTACAATGTTTGCTTATAAACTATGACAATGCTGGTTTATATTCTATATTTGTATTTATATTATTTGTGAATACGTATATACATAGTTTGGATTTCCAAACCTAGAGCAACTTTCCATGAGGAAAGCATGATTCTTGTAACTTAATACCACTATAACTTAAGCTTTGTTTATAGTCATACTAAATGCTAATCTTACTGGAAATTAGAATCTTTTAAATTGTAACGGCTGTTCGGTAGATATGAGTGGAATCATAGCATCTTGTGTGTACTCGTGCACGTGTCTTGGACTTCCTATGTAAGTTGGTGGTAAAATTACCAGTCTTCCAATGTTGTCCACGTTACCGTCATTCATGATTGCGTCTCTGAAATGGATGTACTCTTCTGTGCGCAATATCGTTTGAATCTGTCATATGAACATCATTCGTTCTGCCTCTATTTTTGCGTACATATCAACTAAAAACAGTTGAAAAAATTACTGTAATTAGTATAATGATTGTATTCCTCCTTGTGTCTGACCATTATGCGATACGCATAAAGTTATATTGAATTGTTTTTTTTTATTTGTTTCCGCACCTGTACTTTTGTTTATTTGTTCCAAATTGAAATGATATCCGTTTTTTTCTCGTATAAAAATTAACGCATATTGAAGCGCATCGTAAGAACGATGTGTTTCTGGGATACGATTAATCGTTGAATAATTATATCACGACTTGTATGTTCACTGTCTACAATAACAACGGAAATTTCATTGACTTGAAGTGCGTTGAATCGATGCTCGAGTTCTCCAACTGGGCTTTTGTTAGCTCGAATAAGCATTTTGTACTCTATCAGATACCATTCGAGCCAATGCTGTTTTGAATACATGAACGAATTGTTTGTACTTGAGTAAAATTCTGTGCAGATTTCCAGTGACTTTCCCCATCAATTTACCTATTTTGACACAACGTTGATCGACTTCTATTTGTTCGTCGCCAATGAAATACACTTGCAAAAATTGATGCGATATTTTAGGAAATGGTAACAATGGTCCCACTTTATTGTATACTTGTCCCTTAATCGAAAACACAGGATTGAATTGATGTTCTTCACTGACTATGGAGTAGCACCGAATTTGGTAGCGAGCATTGCACGCTCTCATATATATATATATATGTATATATATATAATAATGTTTTGATTCTGGAGTTTCTCCGGTCATGTATGAAATAATTCTGGCAGAGTTCCTTCCAAAAGTGGTAATCGAATTTTTCTTTTCATGCAACACATTCCTGGCGATTCTTAACTAAATTTCTTGGCACTGCAAGACTGACACACTTGGTCCATTTTGCCTATAACAACGTTTTTATTTTTGTTGTACTCTTTGATAGGATCATAACGAAATGCCTCACCAACCAAACTGTAATCTTTACTTTTTCTCCTTCGCACTTCTCTTACGCTACTGTTTTGTTCAAGCGCTTGTGATTGTTGTCGTTTACGAACTTCACTCTTTGTAACTTTACTCTTTTCATTTCGTCATCTTCTTTCGTTGTTAGATTCTCTGTGCCTGCTTGTGAGTATCTCTCTCGAGCCTCTTCTCTAATTATTTCTCGTTGTGCGTCTGTTAAGTTATCTCTCCTCCTATGTAAAGCTAAACGTGCTTGTCGCTCCTCATCTGTTTCATTTCTTCGTTTTTTCTTTCCGTTTCTTCTTTTTCGATTAATCACTGGCAAGATTTCCTCCTCTTTAACGTTTCGGCATTTTAAAAAATGTTCTGGATCCTTTTGAAACAGAAATCGTATTCGATGGTCACGAACGAGCTGAAAAAATTTAAATATTATTTTACATACTCAAATTTTAATTTAAAAATCTGTTAACTTCGTTAAGGAATTTACTTACTTTTATAACAATTGAAAATTTTCACTAAAATGTATGTTATTTTTTATCTATTTAACGTTTTTGGATCAGATGTAATGGATTGTCAAATATATACTGAAGAAAACATATCACAAACGTTTTTTATATACTCTTCTGAGGTAACGTAGGCTTGAATATTTTAAGACATTATACAACTTGCTATAACATTTTATATAGTTTCAGTACATATAAAATATCCAAAAAATGAATATTATTAACTTTATAATAGTACAACTATCCTTTAATAGTTTATGTTATAGTTTCTAGTCATAAAAAGAAATAATGTCGACTTATAAAATACGTAAAATATTGGCTTTACAACTTGACAATCATTAATTAGCCAAAAAAGAAATGTAGCGATGGTCAATCAGTAAAGAGATTATACAATTTGAAATTTTGCGAGTTCAATGACCTGCTCTCATAAATCCTTGCAGAGTTCAGAGTTTTATTTCATTCTTAATATTCAAGCGTCAGTTGTTTACTAATTGCTATTATTGCCGCCTATTTAATAACGCAATAAAGTTTATCCCTGCTTTATAATGTTTTACGGATTATTTTTGCAATATAATTATCATCATATTGATTCAATAAGTTGATACATCGCAATAAAGTAAAAACTAAAGTAACCTTGAGCTACTATACCGATAAACTTTTTTTTTATTACAAATCGCAAGCATCAGTAGTTTTTTAGTTAAATCACGTAGTACAAACAGACAAACCAAAAACCAATATTAAATTTACTTTTTGTTTAAGTACCTATCTATATTGCAAACAGAATAAATATTTGACACCCAATAGTTGTTAAATCACAGGCGCTTCAGTTTACTTGTTTTGATCACAAAGCTTTATACGTAATTACATAGCTTGCATAACCCTGAAACGCGACCAACCATTATTAATATTTGAGAACGTTTATTTGGTGAATCTACAGAAAGATAGATAGGAGGTCGAATCAGACAAGAGCTCCGTCTGGCGGCTGCTGATTGGTTAACAAGCAAGGGGGGAGGGGAGGTGGTGTTGGATTCCCCTGGAAGAGCGGCTCGTGCGTCAGCGCAGTGCTGACGTCACAAGCGCACTGCGAAACTCCGCCCCCCCCACCCCCCCTCCACCACCACTAGCAAACAACGCCTTCTTCCCATCAGGGACACTTTAAGCCTTATCTGCTCATCAAAATTTCACTTCAGGCCGCGTGCCAGCTGTTTCCAAGCCCTCTCACTGCCACTATTTTGAGTTGTGGAGGTGTTGTTTTGGGTTTTGTGAATCACTGCTTGACGTCTCGTCGAAATCATAGTGTTTATAGGCGGCGAGAGGTTGTGAGATTCGAATGGTGCGTATACAGAATTATAGGGTGGGTATAACGGGAGTACCCTGAGAAAAACCACCAGCTGATTGCAAAGTCCGCCGAATTTTCTATTTTAAAAAATATTATGGGCATTGGACTCGAGAATAATATGACACTTCGAAAATCAGAATTTTTATAAACAGATAATATAAAAAATTTTTACATGAATTGTTTTAATTATTTTGGCTGAATAAAATATTTTTTACGAATTATAAAATTTCTTTGAATGATTTTATAAAACATGTCATTCCGGTTGTCCAACATATAAAACATATACTTTCTGTAACACAACATTTTCCTTCAAATCGGGCCGGCATGTGCAGGTTGATATATTTTTTCCCCATTATCGAGTAATTTTTTTTTACTTGTTAAAACTTCAGACATTACTTAATTATGTTATTTAACATTTAACAAATTTGTGTCATTATCTGCGATTATGTTATAGACTACGCCGCTGCAATATCTAAATATTCAACACATTTTTACTATAGAATTTCCAAGAAATTGCTATTTCACTTCGGTATGTTTTATAAAAAAAACTGAAAAGAGTTTCACTTTCCATGTTATGTAAAAGAATATCTTATCGGCAGGGACAGGAAATATTGGCTGTTTCAACGACATGGAGGATGAATTTGAAGACAGCCTATATTTAGTAATTTGTGCACACTTGTGGTTGTGATCACGGGTCGGTAATTGCAGAAAAGAATTCAGCTTCACCAGTGAATAAACGCATGTTAAAATGTTACCCAACCGCAAAAAGGAGTAAGTAACGCATAAGAGTTTTAAAATTTAGTCGTAAGCAAAATGAAAAAAAAACTAATATTTTTCGGGTTACTAATTACTGAGGCATAAAGAATTTTTTTATATGTTTGTTGACGGAGACTTCTGATGTGTTGTTGTTCATATTTTATCCTGTATATCGTTTCTACACGACATTTAAACTCTATTCGTGCGGTCTCTTTTCAACGGAGTGAGGAATGTCGTCGCGAGAAAGCTCTAGTAGTCAGTCCCAATTTATCTGCTTTCGTCTCTGGGGCGGCCCTCTATTCGCGAGGCTCCACCGAATAACCATTAGTCGCTGACAGGAAACCACGGGCCACTTCCATCTGCTCTTTTTGTCTCGAGGCCCGTGCGTTTAACCGCTCGGTAAGTTCAAAGCCGCGTGATAAATGTCCACTTCTTTGCTGCGAACCGGTACTGAGTGCTTTCGCGTCACAAGATTTCCTTTTTCTTCTTTTCAGGAACCACAAGCGGGGCACCTAAAAACCATTTCTTTCTCTCTCTCTCTCTATCTCTCTCTCTCCCTCTCTCTCTCTGCTTTCTCCCCAGAACGTCATGGCATAGAAAACAGCAACTCAATTATCAGAAAACCAAGGGGGGGGGGGGAGAGTGGGATTACTGGCGCAATGGAAACTTGATCTGGTTCAAATTGGATGTCCGCACATGAATGTATCACATTTCCATGTTTACCTCACCATTGCCGCATTAGTTCCCAGGCTAGCAAGTTGATTATTGTCCGACCAATTTGTTCAATTCAATTTGCAACGTAAGTTAAAAAAAAATATCACAAAATGAATTAAGATGGTTTTAAAAATACGTCGAAATAGTTTTCCTTCCTGAATTGTCTTTAGGAAAATTATTCACCCATTCGCTTTGATTCGACAAAAATTAGCCTTAGTTTGCAGAAAATATTTTATATCTTGACAATCTACGATATCTGATTTTTCACATAGTTGAAAATCAATATTCGTGATTTATAGATACTGTTACGTCATATACAGCTACCCAAGATAACTTATAAAGAATTTCTCCCGGTGACTAAATACGGTTGTAAGTTAATAAATACCAAACCATTATATTTAATAAAGCCTTGGTGGTTCTAACCAGTAAGAAAAAAGCGAAAAAAGGGCAGAAATATGCATAAAATGTTATTACAGGAATTTGACAAAAACAAACAATTAACATTAATAATTTTGCATAATGTAATAATGAGGTACATAAAAATTAAAATGCATTGACAAGATTGGAAACATGTTTTAGGTAAGACTTCATGTTTCGTTCAATGACACCATGCACTTTACCGTTGTGTTACCGTTCAGACGTTTACGTCATAAATGTGATAAAGCTAGTTTTAATCACAATATGTGTATGGTTGTAATTATTTAATATTACAATAACCTAAGTTTATCCCTACTCCCTACTGTGTGAATGTAAGTTTGTTTGTTACGCTTTCACGCGAAAACTACTAAACCGATCATCATGAAACTTTGTACACATTTTCTTGGAGGTATTATAAGTAACATAGGATGGTTTTTATTGAAAAATAATATTTTTTACGAATGATAAAACAATGTTTGTCAAAAATCTCAAAATATAGCTACTTTAACGCCATCTAGCATTCCAGTTATGAAGTTCCAACCCTGAGTACTGTTCTAATACCGTTTCACTGTATTATCGACGGTCAAAATTCAAAATTCACAATTATTTATTTTTGTTACAGAGAAATATATTTTATTGATTCATTTATATTGTAATGATCTCTGATACTTATTTAATGGTTTCAATGCGAGCGAAGCCGCGGGTAAAAGCTAGAAAACTATGAAGTAGCCGGCTTCTGAGTCGTAGCCGCGTCCAAGGCGAATACATCACCGACGTTTCGGTCGAAATTGCAGTAGTCATCATCAGATTGGAGTTACCTACTGGGGACGGGGACCGTCTCGATGAATTACAACGGCCGCGAAAGCCTGCGATCTTTATTTACGAAATAAATATATATTTCCGTTTGGTTTCATAATAATACATTTTCATTCGTCACACCAATATTTTGGCGCGTTTCCCCGATGTCCACAAAGGCGTGCGTATGCGCGAGTCAGTCCGTCGTCGTCTTGAGAGCTTCGGGCTCGTGGGAGTAGCGGGAAAGAATAACGCTGTTTCCCGGCATCCAACACAGTGCTCGGAGGCTACAAGTAGGCGGGAGTCGTGATGTCGCCTAGCCATGTTGTTTTGGAATTTTAAAGAATACGTATATCGACAGACGGCGGGCAGTCGAGAGTCAGGAGACACGGCAAGTCGAGACTAGCGCATTTCAGAATCGATCCACTCGATCCTGTGCCAGACTCCAAACATACACCTCCTGTAAATACCAATGTCATAGATAGCTGTCAACTTCGCGGATTCATTTCGCGATAGGATAGAGTCCAAATATTTTTGACATTATTTTGCTTATCTGAAGGACTCTGGGCCAATGAAAAAAACTTTAACAGAAGAACTAGCGAATCACGATCATTCCAGTCAACAGGTGTTACGAGTCGGTAACCAATCAGCAGATGTAATTTGCACGAGTGCATAGAGGATCATGGAGTCTATCCTTTAGGGATTTGAAATCGCGAATTTTACAGGTCTCTACAATGAATACCATTTCTTCTCGGCGTGAAGCCGAACGGAGAAGTGTAGGACAGCTGACAGGCCAAATGGCAAACACAACTGGTTGCAACGGCGCTTCGCTCGCGCGGAAGTCACAGTGACGCCGATGTCACGCCGATGCGTGACACCATCGACCTTCCCGGCTGGCGCATGGCCGTGACAACATCGCTGGTTTGCTGATTCCGAGAATGCTGCCGCGCACACACCGTGTGAATAAGACATCCCCAGCCCTCTTCCGACTGGCGTCGCTCGTTCACCGTAACAGACTCGGAGACTCACTTTCTTTGACAGTCAAGTTTAGTTTGCAGATGAGTCGTTCAGTGGGGTCGTTACCACAACGCCGAAATACCATAACGCCGAATGTCAAAATTGACCACAACGCCGACGGCTAGAAAACTGATGTGTAGCACAACGCCGAAATAACAACTGAATGAATTTGTGTGTGTTTCTTAAATGTACCTTAACGCCGAAATACCACAATCAAACCTAACCTTACCTAACCTAACCTAACCTAGCGTAATATAACCTAACATAACTTAACCTAGCCTAGCGTAATATAACCTAACATAACTTAACCTAGCCTAGCCTAACCTAACCTAGCCTAACCTAGCCTAGCCTAACCTAGCCTAGCCTAACCTAACCTAGTCTAACCTAACCTAGTCTAACCTAACATAGTTTAACCTAACCTTGTCTAACCTAACCTAACCTTTGTGGCAGTCCTGTAATGACATTTTTCGGCGTTAGTGTATTTCGGCTTTGTGGTAATTCGGCGTTGTGGTACACAGCAGTTTTCTAGCTGTCGGCGTTGTGGTCAATTTGGCATTTCGGCATTGTGGTGCGTCCCCGTTCAGTGTCGGGCAGATAATTTTTTCAACTGCAATCGCATTCCTCATCGATACTTAAAAGCCCGGCCGAACGGGTAAAATTTAATTTCCGACACCTACCAATAAAGTTGGTGAAGTAATATTGGAAGGTTATGACGACATCAAAAAACGTCACTAGCGTAGCCATATTTTTTTTATGGTTTTATTACCTGAGTTTCCATAAAATATTTAATACAGAGGAAGGGATCTATTTCTGGGAATGTGTAATTTTTCTGTCTCAACGAATCTTTAAAATGGCTAAGAAAATATAGAGAAATAAGTATTATGTTGGTGAAATAATAACGTTTATATGAGAGTTGTCTGTAGATAAATTTATCTGGAAAAATTGAAAGATGGTATAATAAACTTTATTTATGGTGCAAAGAGAATGTATGTAATTTTAAATTTAAGTTTTTTTTTTTTTTTCAATGCAAACGAATGGCTAGAAATCGATACATGTCCGAATTTTCCATTTGGATCTGTTTCATTTTATTTTATTTCAGCATCACGGGCTAGGTCGAATAATAAACTTTGATTAGTATGTGACAGGTTTCAAAAAATGTGTGTCAGGCACGTAAAATTTTATTTTGTTGAGAAAACTTCAAGCCTTTAGACGTGATAAAGTCTAATAAATCGATGAACGCCGGCTGCACGCGCGAAAAAGTGTCCTGTTACGCACATTGTCCCGTTACGCTGTGTACCGTTACGCTCATTGTACGCTTGCGCCGCATCTATCTCTCTTCCAAGCGATTGTAAAACCATCGATTTGACCTTATCGAGGCACATTAAACTTTTAACACTCCCATTCGTTTCCTATTTTTCCTATCATCGTCCTATCCTAAACAGAATAATACAGATTGGAAGAAGTTAAATAGCAAACATGTATAAAAGTTATAGTTAAAATAATTTCTTCGTTAAAGTAATAAACATATTTGAATTAATGAGTGCTAATAAAAGTAAATTTATCAATTAAATTGTAGATTTCAATCCTTCTTTGTATCCATACAAAATAGTGATAATTCAATAAAAATGATTCAATTTTATTCATAAAAGTATGCAATCATTTCATCAATGTTTTTTTTTTTTTTTGTTTAATGTTATCCATCAAATCTTTGTTTTCAATTACATTTGAAGGCGAGAACTCGACAGCGCGGCGTGACCTCGAGTCCGCGTGTCCGCCGTCCGTCAGGAGCCGGACAATGGCGTCGCGAACGCCCACGGGGAACTAAATTTGGCGCACAGGTGCGTGACCTTGGAGGGCGCGACTGATCACGCTGCGAACCGCGTCACACGCCGAATGGGCGCACGATCTCTCCGCGGGTCGTTCCGACCCAAGGCCGAACACTCCCCCTGCCCCCCGCACGCGTTCCTTTTATCCACTTCCAGCGGTCCTTTTGAGCGACCTCACGCGCCAGTTGGGAAGTGAGCTCGTATATAGGCATAGGCGTGCCTATAGCGAGGACACGCGTTTCACTTTCTTACATGGAGTGGAGAGCACCGTATTAGCTTCGCTCAGCTTGAATGCTCAAGACAAAACGTATGATATCCCATGTATAGTTACGCTCATCACCCACTCACTCTTGTCACGCCAAAGAGATATGTATACCTTGGAGACAAGCGTATCATGAAGTGCAAATATTAGACTACTCCATAGATATGTGTATAAAATATAAAATAGAAGTGGAACAATAGAGTAACATTTGAAGTAAATTCGAACATAACAACACACCTTAGTTATTAAATTATATATGTTTTATTCATGAATTATGTTTTATTCGTCAATTTTCTATGGGCGCTTTAGGCGCTGTACCAATAACTTTACATTTAATTTCTAAAAAGGCTGATGTCTCAGAAATTTTAGGTCTAAAAGAAAAACTGTAATTTTTTCCCCCCTTTAAAAGATATCTAAGCATGTGTCACTGTGAATATTTTGATGATATTTAAAATGTTGTACTTATGTCCTTTCAAAAATCTTTGTATTTTTTAAATATGCTTATATCTTTGAAATGTATAATTTTATTAAAAAAACCTTTGGTATTTTTGTCTTTTATGCATATAATTAACGGTTGTATGTCCAAAACATTTTTGGTAGTTTTAAATTTTTGTAGTAACGCCTTTTTGAATTTTTATAAATAAATTCTTCTTTCTGTGTTTTCAAAGTACACTGTCGCCAAATAACAGAGTGAACTTATAAGGTATCCAATAAAGTTCTGCCACTCCAAAACACATTAACATTGTTATTTTTGTATAAAGCACAGATGACTTTATCATTCCGAAGACACATTGGCGGTGCATTCAAGAACACTTGCTAAACGTTCTCTTCGGTTCAAGATTGTAATGGAACAACTAGTTCTGAAACGTCAACACTTGGAACATGCGTCGGACAAGCTATGTTGAAGTTTAATTGCGTGCAGTTGTTGATGTAAATTACTTTCGGGTCGGATTTCACTTTGTATTCCACAGTTCATTTTGTACAAAATAATGGCCACGGACTCGTGGAATGGAAACTACTAAACACGAAATGGAATTAATCCCGAAGCACCCACAGAAAGCAACGGTTACGATTCAAGCTACACATTCTAGCTCCGGGCAGTAAAAGTATGTATGTATTGGATTTGCATCCAGAAATTGAGTATTTGAAAAGCGACTATTTTACGAATATTTTATGAATCAGTTATCACGCTCGGCATTATTTTAAAGATTTTGTGTCCGAGTTTCTTATTATAAGTAAATTTGCATCATGAACAACACGCGAGTACATGATTTTGTTTGTTACCATGGTTACATGTTTACTCATCACTGACGAGTACTGAAAGCCTCGCTCATTTTGTTTTGAATGACTGCGAATGTACGTAAAAACACTATCAAAAGACACTAGGTCAACAATAATGTATATTTTCAATATTAAACGATAAAGAGTTTTTATGGCATAAAATGTGTTGAAACCAACACGGCGTCTTTTGGTTCATATCTATCCTCCCAATAAATAAACCCAACAAATACTTTTGTTACAGACGTTCTTTAAATCCCAAACTTCATTATCCTAGTCCAGACGAATATTTCGAATTCTTTTTTAATTTTCCAGTGAACTGATATTAGGACAGCGATTATTAGTCGTCCGGTAAGATGCCTAAACCTACATTCCCATAGAGCTAGAAATTTATTTTGATTTAAATTGTTTTACATGGCACAGCTATGCACGGCCAAAGCATTAAAAAAGAAAACGTGAAAGAACATTTTTTTTCATGATTTGTTTACGATTATTTTGTGTAGCTTATATGACACCGTACACTCGTCTCTAAGAATTGGAAATGTTCAAAAATAACCAAAAAAATGTTTCCCAAAATAGCTATATCATGTGCAACGTAAATTCTTTTCTTGCGCATGTATAACTGTGCTATTCTATTCTATAGACATGCTATTGTAGCTGACAATTAAAAAATTGTTAATTATGTTTATGGTTGTATTTAAACATGTCTGTAGACATTCACGGGGGGGGGGGGGGGGGGGATAAGTTACGGAAAACAGAATGGTTGTTGTGCTACAAAAAAGAAAGGAAAAATATAAGATTTAGAGTTATTAAATGCCTAGTATAAAATAATTGGGTTGTAAAACGGTAATTTTTTTTGTTTATAATACTAGTAAAAACGCATTTATTGTTGGATAATTTCATCAAAATTTAATTTAAAATATTTTTTAGGGAAACAAACACGTTTCTAAAAGCCAACATCTCCAAAATAATTATATTTCGCGTTTCCGTACATAACATTATACACAAACACTTATCGTAGAGTCCGAGCAAATCGCAAATAAATAGTCTGTGTAACGTAACATTTCTAAAATGTAAAGTTTTACAAAACGGATTCCCGCACTGTTAAAAATTACAGTAAATTTACGGACGTTTTAGCGAAGAATTTAACTGAAATAAACAAAGAGTTTTTCGTAATTTCAACTAACTGAATCGTCTTAGAAACTGCGCCGTATTTCCCCTTCCAATTTTTATGTTTCGTTCTAAACAAAGGTAAAACACCCAAATTCACAAAATGAGTTTTTTTACTGTAGACCTAACCAGTTTTTTTTTTTTAAGTTTGTTAATATAGGCACCAAAAATATATTTTTGCATCCATGTTCAAAGTAAGTGATCTCAGTGTGTGTAAATTTAAGAAGAAACCCGTTAAATTACGAAGACCGTTGGATAAAACGTAACCAGATTTTCTTAGTAGGCCTAAATTAAAGGTGAAAATGTTTGACAGTGCGCCTATCGGAGGGGAAGAGAAAGTAACCGAACTAGCGTGTAACCACGGCAAGGCCGCCGCAACAACGGAATTACAGCTATCTGAAAGGTGGTATCTTGTTTTTTGTACGTGGGCGATAATTATCATCCGGCGCAGAGAGAGAGAGAGAGAGAGAGAGAGAGAGAGAGAGAGAAAGAGAAGTTTGACGAGATAGCGCTGACATTTAAGAGGATATATTTTGGAGCGGTCGGCCCCGCAAAGGTGAAGGAGTCTATCCAAGGCGGCGTGCGGCGGTATTGGGCCGTGGTATTTCGAAGCGAAGGCCTACCCCTGCCAGCGCCTGGCTCCGCCCATACGGAACATTCTCGCTTTGTTGTGGGCGCGACTTCAATCGCATGGCTGCCAACCTAGCGACCTAGTCACCACATGAAGCGACTTTTCTTATCGCTATGCCACAGTTTTTTTTTTTTGTGACTAGCAAGACTTTTTACGAATTATTTTGATTTGATTCCACGAGTTATAACAATGACTAAAACAATTTAAAAAAAAACCTGCGTGTAACATTTTAAACGTGGTGTCGCGTACTGTTTCGGTCGATACAAGGAACAAGGTCAGTTGGTTAAGTAGACAAATTTCTAGGCCTATATTAGGTATGGAGCAAAATGTATTTTTATAACGAAAACAATAAATTTTCGTAAATATATAACATTATAATTATTCGGTTATTTAAATTATTTATCCCTTTTAAGTGTTCTGGTGAAATTTAGCTAGGTGACTCTTTCGTGAAATTTCTGCGACTTGACAACGACATAACTGGCCACGTTGGCAACACTGCGGCAGTTCCGTCAAGTCCTTGTCGATTGGCAAGAATAACGGGCGTCTCGCTACTGACTGGTTTCCTGGGGAAATACCGCCGGAAACCGCGCCTAGTTAAAAGAAAGTCCAAACCAGGATGCAAACACGGGTCCCTACCGCTGATTCGCCTAGCCCATAAAATACTGAAGTTTAGGGAGTTTCAGGACGGTGTCATCTCATCTTCAAACTTAACACACTGTTAAAAATGTTTTACCTTAAAATTCTGGTTATAAATTATCCAGGGATCTTCGCAAATTTACAGTTACCTTCGTAAATCTACGGGTACTAAGTAAAATGACTTTTAAGCATGATCAAAGAAATTAATATTTGTATAGTAGCAAAACATTTAAAAAATTTACCAAGACTTCTGCAAAAACAGTCTTATATCTTCAACGTGTGTGCTTACCCTAAAACAAAATAACTCACAAGTCGAAATACGTCGTATTTTCTACGAACATCATGAGGCGAAATCGTCGTTGATAATCCCGTAAATTTAAAGTGATTTCTAAGAGTGCAGTGAGTGAAACCTGACTAAAGTTCCTAAATGTTTGTTGCAATTAACGTTACGTTGCAGTAGTTTCTAGGAATCTCGCAACAATATTGTTTGAAATTTACCTTGTTTTTTAGTATAATTTATTGAATTAAAACATCTTTAAAGCCGGCAGGGAAAGTAAAGGTGATGACGTCATAAGAGCATTAAGTAAATGTAACTATCGAATGTCAATGAAAAGTGCAACGATCAGGAGCGGGGCACTCGATGACGGAGAAAAGGGAGTAGGGGCTCGGAGTGGGGCGATCTATGGCTGGTTTCCAGTACAACAAACTTGCGAATTTGCGCATTTGCACACTCGCGCACTTAGTTACGTGCTCATTCGCTTACTTGATTTCTCGCGTTCTTGCACAAATTGTTATGCATTCTTGAACATCTATCTGCGAAGTTTCACTTAAAATGAGCGTAGCGTCAACGCACCCGTGTGGTTTTTAATTACATATTAATAGACACATATTGTTCATAGTATATATATTTTGTAGTCTTCATGGATGTACTATTAAGAGCTTGGTGTCCAGTAGCATTGGCGTAGCCAGAAGGGTGCATGGGGCCAAGGTCGTGTCTTCCAGCTTTTACAAACTAACAAACGAAGACAGGGTAAGAAAATTGTAGCAATTTAGCTACGTAAGGTTACAGAGAGATTTCGTATATACAAGGAATTATATGATCATTATTTGGTTACAATAACTTAATTTATCCCCACTATAGCCCGATTTGTCTCTTACACAGAGGCAACAGGAATTGTGTTTCCAAGTAGTCTACATTTAATGCTACTTTACTTATACACTTTAGACTTGTTTTAGGGATATCATAAAAAAATTGACTTTAGAACAAAGAACGTAAGACAAAAAAAAATTAATAAAAAGATTCAGTTTTCTGTTTTCAAACAAAACCATTAATTAAATTTATTTGTGTAAACGTTGGAGCACTGAAAGTTTACTACTCCCTGGAATTTTAAAGTTACAATCACTTTTAAAATATTAAGAAAACTTACTCATAAAAATGATGTAATGGTTATAATGGACCCCCGCATGTTCCAAATCCTGGTAACGGCCCTGCCATTAGGGTCCTCGGGGGCCGTGATAGCTAAGGCTTCGCTCTCATGCGTCAAAAGGCGAGGATCGCGGGTTCTATCCCAACACTAGGCACGACTCACATTTGTTTGTACCAAATGGCTACCAAGTTGTTTCTTGGTCCACTATAATCATCGAGGTTCTGTCTTCTTGAGACCCTGCTGTTAATAACCGTGTGACAAAACACCCTAATAGATCAAATCAAGTTAAGTCTAGAAACCTTCACATAGCACTGACATATGCCCAGGGATGTATTAAGAAACACTACCTCGCAATCATTTTTTAGAGTTGATGTTGTCATAAAATTTGAATATTTTTAGTTCATGCGATAATTGCGGAAGTATTCGGAGCCTGCGTGACAGGCCTATCAGACAAAAGGAAGGCTGTGATTGGCCACAGCTGCAGCCAATCGGGGTACACTCTCCTCTCAGGCGAGAGTATTAAAAGCCAGAAGAACTTGTAAAAACCTCAGTAGGTAACTCTACCCTGATGATGGCGACGGCAACGTAGACCGAAACGTCGGTGACATATTCGCTCGGGACGCGACTACAACCCCGAAGCCAAACAACTTCCTGCGGGATTTATTGATAAATCGATTTAACAGACGTGACCTGACGTTTTATCAAATAACTGACTAATTTAAATTCCACCGGCCCAGCCGATTGCTAGTTGCGATTCCAGTGACTGCGAGCATATCTTTAGCGCGCGAAGAGTCCTAACGTCTGGAATTACAGGATGGAAACAGAGATGAGTTTGTGACTTTCAATTTGTATTTCAAGACCTTAGATAAAAATAAATTTTATATGATAGCTCTACAAGATTTTTTAAGTTTAAAACCTCTAGGTTTCAGAAAAGTGTACAAACGTTCAAAGGCTGATGCAGTCATCAAGAAATTTTATAAAAATTATTGTTTGTGATAGATATTTTTTTACAGTTAATGTATTTATATATATTTTGCTATAAAATGAAATTGATTTTAGGTTTTTTTCCCCACAGAATAAATGTACTCGTAATATAGAACCAAATAAAAAACCGCAAGGAAGCCTTATTCGTCGGCTTGATACTATTTGGTTCGAAAACAATTTGCTCCTTTGTTATCCGGGCCGTTGAATACAAACTGGTTCTTATTGCTTTGTCAGCGTGAATAATGCTGACAAATAGACGCAACAGGACGTTTCGTACGAAACACTGTAGCAAGTCATTTGGTCAAGCGAGGAGATGTTTCTTTTATAGATAAGCCTTAATAAAAGACAATACAGTACTGTGAAAATAACCATCCGTCTGCGTCGTTCACACGAAATTATGATTCCAGAAAATGCGTACAAGGCAGAAAATTTCCAGTTTTTGCATTACAGAACAGTCAGTTTAATCCAAACTTTTGTGGTAAAGATGTAACGTTTAAAAAATGGCCTGTTTAATAAAACTCTTAACCTCGCCTCAATAGTAGGTAACATAAAGTCCCAACTGCAGTAAGTAACCACAAGAAAACAGGCCCAGCTTTATCTGACTCAATGAAATATACATATTAGAAAAGAATGGCAAATCAGGCAACAGACCCGATTCCTAAACACAGCAAACCAGGGAACGAAATAATTTTCACCCTTACTTTCAACGAGATTTTCTTAATTGATATTCTGTAATGTGTTGCATCTTCAGAACACTGTTAAAAATATCACCTCAAATTTACGAAGAACAATGATCATAAATTATCTAGGGCCCTTCATAAACCTAATTATTTTCCGATAACTTTATAAATTTTCAAGTAGGCATACTGAGGTTACTTAATTTAAGTATATCAACTTACGAGATCCATATTGGAATATTAAAAAAATTATTAACTTATTAAGACAAATTAAAAACTCTCTCTCCTTTCACGTGCACATTTACTCTGCAAACCGCGCAACATAGAACTTGCGAAGGTCGGAATGTACATAAAAAATACATTTTCTATACTTTTACAGAATAATCCTTTGGAAGCCTGTTGCTAAGAAATAGTTTGTATACTGCAAAAATATATATTGTAACTTTGTAAAACATATGGCTATGGTTTTTTTTGCATATAATAAATACGTTTTTCGAGATAACACTGAGTATTTCTTACGAAAATTTGCTGTTTTTTTATATTTGGATTGATGTTTCATTCAAGAATTATATTTTTAAATCATGGAAAATATAAGAGAATATTCAATAATATGACTATTAGGTTTTACTATTCTTATTAATGTGCTCAGTTTATATTGGAAAGCTATTCAAGAAACGGTTTGCAAATAACTTTAACTATTAAGATAAGAATATGAACCCAGTATTACTGCAAACACTATTTTGTATAGATGCAGTTGTTTTCATGCGAAATTAACAGATGTTGATACATCTGTAATTTTACATGATTATTTCTGTTCCATTTATTTATTTGTTTATTTGCAATTGACGTCAACACTGGACGCGGTTATAGGTTAGTTAGCCAGTGCGAACATTGAACCGTAGCTTTTCTCAAACTCATTCATTTATATAGCATTTGAAGAAGGCTTTGCGAATAAAACTTACAAAAACACGATGCTTTTTCGTTACACCTTGAATTCGTGTTATGTCACTTGCCCACATTTGACAGTTCTCAACATTAGTACTAGTGGTAGCCATTTCCTAATGTCACTTTTAAATCAAAGCATGATGTTTGTTTGCGAACACAATAACATGTGAAGTTATTTACAAATACTGTTGGCAAAGCAACAGTAGCAGAAGCATATGTAAATCATTGGTACTACTGTTGAGGACTGTCAAATTTGAAACAAGGTTCATGACTAACATAAATATATTAAAATAATACCTACTTCATTCAGTCTAATAGGATATAAACAGCAATACTCTTACAATAGCTATTTCAACAGGCATTTATAAATACACATGCTGTTAAGACCATGAAAATCAATGTAAAATGATAATAATTAATTATTTGGGTAGATTAAAAATGTTTCAAACCAAACTATTCGTTATTTAGTTTGCATAAGTTTACTCTTTAAAAAATACGTTTAAATTTATAAAATTTTGAAAGAATATAAATTTTTGCATGAGCAACTTTCTCTGCCTTGAATTTCATTAAATAACATCATAATTAATATTGCTGATGATTAATGTTATACGTTTAAATTATGGTTATTTAGATTATCGCTCTATACTTCCCTCTAGCTAGTTACAATACTAAAGTATAACGTCAGTTAATTACTTCGCTTAGAATCACAAATATATGTATTTACAGAAATTAAATATTGTGATTAAAAATGTTTATAGTACCACAAGTTATAACCGCTTCTTTAAAAAAATATTTTCTTTATAAGTAAATAAAATGAATGGCCGTTAAACCTTATTTTACATCGAGGGACAAACATTTTGAAATCCTCTCACTAATTGCTTATTAAAAATTGCAAAACTCTGCTCTTATAATGAGCTGAATACAGTTATTAGTAGAATATAGGTTTTCGGGAATTCGGTAAATAAGTAGACTATATGATACCTGTTTTAATTCCCTGGTTGCACTACAGTTCTCTCGACGCGTTTCAAACGACCTTTGAGCAAGAGCTGAACAAGGAAAAGAAGTGATGACCAAATCATGTGAAACCAATTACAATTGATGGAAAGCCTGTCTGTGACCTAGGCATAGTCAGTAAGTGCAAAGAAATTGCTTGGCTTGACTAAATAAGGTCGAGTAGGGATAGGACTACACAGTCCCACTCGGCCAAATAACGTCAGTTCATTGGCTTTTGAGGGTTTATAGTTGGTTCAGAATCGTACAGATTAACAGTGAGCCAATAGCAAAAGCATTTTAGCCTATCGTCGAACGAATCCGCAAATGTTTGACCTATAGTTATAAGTAGGGACACCTGTATTTCGCGATTTCATTTCATGTCAAGGTATTTCACAAAACACTGTAGCTTTTTCTAAGAGTCATGGCAAATTGTGAGGGTGCAGCAGTACGGTGACCACATTCTCATTGACCCCGTCAAGAGCGGGACGACACCTCTCAACGACCTCAGCCAATAACCACAGGAGAAAAGCTACAGTATTTTGTGAAATACCTTGACACGAAATGTATTCGCGAAATACAGGTGTCCCTAGTTATAAGTAAAGACTTGCAAAATTTGCCTTTTTATTTGTTCGCAGTCTAAAGATTGTACATTTCCAACTCGAAATAAACTATATTTTCTTTGGAGCACATGCTATTTGACACGCCTTGAAGGACTAAACGCCAGTGAAACATGCCTAAAAATCAAAACAATTTCATTTGCGATCTGGCGAGAAAGTGATGTTGCAGCACTCCAATGAACATCTGAGATAAAATTGATTATGAACAATTAGGTATGTGATTCCCAACCTTGCACCCGAAAATAACGCGAATCATGTAGGTCTCCAATAATAAAACAATGGCTTAAAATGTGTGAAATCATGTTTAGCCTTCACGGAAGCTCTCTGAGGCGTGTGACTCGCGGACCGGTATTGGAGGAAGAGGTTGAGGTAATGACGCGATGATTATATCCCGTTATTCTCTCCGCTTTGACCTTGGCGGGCGAGAGGGGAATTTCTTCTGACACTAGCTGCTGGGCGGCGCCTGCTACTATACTGCATTCCAGCTAACCTGAACGTCTGGAATCATCATTTGTAAAGACCGGAAAAATTCGCGAATTCATTTAGCGACAGGCTAAATTACAAATATTTATACCTCCGTGCTGCCTCTGCTATTGGCTCACAACTCACCTGGATGACTCTGGGCCAATAAGAAACACCCAACCAAAGCTTTATCGAATCACAAGCTGCTACGCTGGGACGTCTCACAAGACAGCAGCTAATGAGTGGGTGACATTTGACCGAGTGTACGTAGAACTATGGCGTTCATCCTGCAGGTCAATGAACCCGCGAATTTTTCCGGTCCCTAATCATTTGACGATCTTTCCAGTCTAAAATTCCAGAAAAATAAACTGGAACTTGGCCTGGTCCGCACATCGTCCAACCTACAAGAAAGCAAAGCATTTCCTTTCATAATTAATTATATGTTTCATCTACTAAAAGACAACATATTGCTAGGATTTTCAAGATTTCAGGTGATGCTGGGATGCGTTAAGTACCTATATGTATTCAGGTCTAGGTCCACGCCATAAGAACACTCTGGCCTCAGAGAATTGGTTATATGCAAAACTAGTTCATTCAAATGCATTGCGCTTTTGTTACACGTTGATCAAAACTACATATTCTCTTTTCGTAAGTCTCACATCTACATTTTAGAAAAGTCGATTATACAGAACCGGAAATTTAGTGTAATCCCGAATTCGTTGCTGCCCGTGCCAGGGAAATATATGCCAATAGCTGGCAAAACGGCAAGGTGTCAATTCGTTGACTTTCATCAACACACGACCCACCATCAATAAAAACTGTGTAGGCCCTACCTTTATGGCGGAAAAATTCTGCTACTTGCTACGTTTCAATAAACTTCGTCCACATCGTCAACATGTATTTTTTATTTGTCTTTGATCGGCAAACGGAGGTCGTTCCACACTTAAACTATCGAATGAGAAAACACGTGCTGCAATACAGAACGTCTGTGAAAGGCCGTAAAATAACATCCTACGGTATGTAAAAATAATTTTCCCTAATCACATGACTAAGATTAACTGACTGTGGATTGCAATCTATATTTGCTGAAATTAAGCTCTATGCCTATATCTGTGGGGAAGGAACTTTTTGCGAGAAAAAAAAATCCGAACGTCCATTAGGCTGCAATATGGTATGCACGCACCAGCTGTTTCTTCCTTGTGATTGGCGGCCGTCTGCGAGAGAAGTCGTTGCCTTACTTGACCGAGCCACTCAAGACGCGCTTGCTTCTCACTGAATCTCAGAGATTGGTGTTGTTACAATCGACATGAACATGAATGAAACTCACCCAATCACGAAACACAGTGGTTTAACTTTTAGCTACCATGGAAATCTTTTCGCGAAATATGTATGCCCCTACCCATACCATACCGCATAACGGCATATTTGACTATCAGGTTGGACTCCAAAGCTCTAGGACTAATCTGGGGAAATTGAATTTTTCATTTTCATCCGCTCGTACAAATACGCCATCTTCCTCTTCGTATCGATCCTCACGGTACCCGCGCATACAAGATATAATATTTACCATTGGTTCGATGTCTTCTGGGGCACGGCAAATAAACGACACTCCAAACACTCACACAGAAGAAACGTACGGAAGTTCGAAGGGCAAGCTGGTGGTATGAATCTGGGTAGTCAGAACTCAACCGAAAAAATTCTGCTGCAGGCGTATTAGAAAAGAAAAAGTTTTATATATATATATAGATGTGTGTATGTGTGTGTGTATGTTCAACTCCTAATATATTTCTTAAACGGTGTGCTGTTTGTCTTAAATTATTTTATTGTTCATTTCTTCTGAAGTTTCATTGAGCAGCCTCCGTGAGAAATAATTACGTAATGCCCTTAATTGTTTTGAGCGCTGATCATCTGTTTTATTGGCTAGCTGCTCATGAATCAAATATAAACGATGAGCACGTTCTTCCTCTGATTTATTAGAAAATAGCGAATTTGACTGGCCAGTCGTCTGCGAATTAAACTAAGTCGGTGAGCACGGTGTTCAACATCTGTATTTGTCATCACGTATCATGGTTAAGAGATGTTTTCGATCTTCTTGAATTTCATTTCTTAATTTATTTAACACAAAAACTCTCACACCCGACAATCCATTATCTCGCTCCTGTGTACTTTCATTCTTATATATTTTAATACTTATGTTTCTATTCTTCTATAAGTTGTTTCGTCTTTCATCTTCAGATTCAACTAGACGTTTCTTCCTCATTCGATGATGTCTTTACAAGGTCTACCCATCACTTAAAATTGAAGAATTAAAAAAGGTTTATTTAAAAATTAACCTACTTAAAAATACCAAAAGTAACTTTACTTGAAAGCAAAAAATAAATGTTTTATATACCAAATTAATACTTAATTGTTTTTTATTGTAATTAGGAACTTCTTCTTTATTACGTAATATTTAATTGTATTATAATTTTGAAGTCAGTGCCTAGTATAACATAAAAATTATACACCTTTTCTTGTATAATATTTGATATTAAAAAGCATCTATTATTGATCGCAAACACATACAACCAACATAACTAAAGACTTAGATAGAGCAATTTCTAAGAACTAATTACCGGAAACTGTCTGGAAATCATGGCCACCACTACCCCAGCGCTCCTAGCGACAGTTGTTTCCTAACTAGCATAAAGCTGATTATAAAAAGTCGTTGCAATTTAGTGATTATCAATAACAATTATAATGTACTTTTTAATTGAAACTTCATTGGGCGCGATGAGAGTACAATTTTAATGGCAATACTTAAGGCAACATTTTCGTGAAACATTTTTGTTAAACATTTCTAACACGAACAGGGCAGATATAAAAATAGCACTAGTATACATATTTAGATGAGGTTTAAAATGTCAGGGAATTTTCAATTTTATCACGTATACGGAGTAACGCGCGCTCTGTTATTTTACTTGGCACCGACTTCAAAATTATAAAACAGTAAATAATTACATATTAAACAATAATTTACTTATTACGATAAACGAAAAAAAGTATTAATTTTGTGTATAAAACATTTATTCTTTTCTTTTTAGTGAACTTACGTTACTTTTTCGTATTTGAAGTCGGTTATTTTTTTTAAATGCTATTTTGTTATTTGTTTCAAGTTTTCATACCTTTACAAAGCATATCTCTATCACTCTCTAATTCTCTACTCTTTATATCTCTATCTCTATCTCTATCTCTCCATAAATCTATACCTTTCTAACTCTCTCTTCTCGATATACTCATATCTATATATCTATATATATGTCACTCCATAGCGATTAAAATATTATTTTTTTACCTATATTTTACCTGTCACAGATGTGACATAGGTATTTAAAAACACGTGCGCAAACGATTGCATAGTTTTGTCAAAATGTCAAAATAATCGGCGAAGAACTTTCGGAGATTTAAGATTTTGAACGCAAAGATATTTAAATTTCCATTTATATGGATATGTATGCAGGGTGGCGATAGTGGCAAACGGTCTCTCTTCAGGCTCGTCCTTCGCCGACCCGACCTCCGTCGCTGCGCCTGGTCTCTCAGACCGCTTTTCGTTACCTGACGCGGCGCGCCGCCCAGCGCCGGGTTTTACGATCGTCTGGGACTGCGACTGCCACGCAGACCTAGCTGACGTCCTTGTGAGTTCCCTCCCCCCCCCCCCCCCCCCTTCTCCTCCTCTAGGTCCAGCGACGGAGTATTGATTCAGACCCAGACGTCACCTTTTTCCTCTCCTCTCAAGGACTCGTCGTCGCAAGACACTCCCCCCCCCCCCCCCCCCTGGCGGGCACGCCAAGGATAGTTCGTGCTCGTTAATATTTACCCGGCGCGGGAAATGTCAGGTCGCCAGGGGGGAGTCCTGAACCCCCTCCTTTCCCTCGTCACCCCCCCCCCCCCCCCCCCGTCGATTCGGGGTCATCGCTGCACTGACGTCACGAAATATGCATAAATATTACACGGAGAGCAGCTGGTGCCTTACGGCTATTTCCGTAGTAAATTTTGGGGGGGAAACGGTTCGACGCTCCAGAAAATGTAACAAAACTAAATTCGCCGATTTAATATATATTTTACATACGCCATTTCTGGTTACACTGTACACCTAGGTCATAAGAAACTTCAATAACGGATAAACAAAAAGATGAATACGCAAACGCACAGAAAACATGCCACCAAAATCAGCCGATGTCAAAAAAATTTAAGAAATAGAACAGGTACAGTCCGTGCGGTCTGTTTGTCTGAGGACGGGAACAGATCTCAGTTCCCGAAACGTCGCCACTGTTGTCTTGGGAAGTCTTCTGTGTTCGTCCGTGCTGTGCTGTCGTCGATGTGATTATCTGTTTAGTATCATTGCTTGGTTTGTCCAAGGACATTTTTGACGTGACAACGTCTAATAAATCGACAGTAGTATGTAAATGACGGACCTGGGACAGGCGCCAGGCGCTGGTGCCGGTGCCGGTGTCCGCCATCTTGGATTGTGACGTCACGGCGGCCATCTTGGATGGTTGTGACCTTGACCTTTGACCTTGACCTTGAATTTGATCCTCAAAAATCGCCAAAATCCGCCAAAATTGGGCAAAATTTGCCCAAAATTCCTCAAAAATCGCCAAAATTTCCATTTCTGTGGAAAAAAGTTCCGCCAAAAAATCTCAAAAAATTCCACAAATTAAAAATTTCTCATTTCGAGGGAAAAATTTCCCGTTTCGAGGGAAAAATTCCCGTTTTTAGTCCTTAAAAATCCCAGCGGCTGAAAATTCCTAAAACTGGCTAAGCATCCTTAACTCAAGCCTCAGTTAAGCCATTTCTAGGAATAAGGATACCATGACCGCCATCTTGAATTATGACGTCATCGTTGCAATTTCCGTTACGGCCGCCATCTTTAAATTTATTATCCGATTTTAATAAAAAAAAATTTAAAATTCATAAAACAAATAAAATAATAAAATTTTTAATAAAATATTTAAAAAACAAACATTTACGACACGGAGCTCGGAGTCCTCGGTTCGAACCCGACGAGTGCAAAAAAAAATAAAAATGGCGACCGATCCTTCCCCCGAGGTGGCTGCAGGCATACTGACTCCCACCACTTTTTATCATCATCTAGTATGACGTCATGGCCGCCATCTTGTCTTCGATGCTGGAAGCCATCATCATTGTATCGTCGGCTAGAGTGCGCCGATGACATGTTAGTTTAATTCGTATCCGCAAGAGTGCAGTAATCATTTATTACTGTGACATCCGCCATCTTGTCATTTGGCCGCCATCTTGAAAATCCGTAATTATTTAGCTAGAAATTCGGGAAAAGTTCCAAAATTCATTAAATAAATCACTCATTAATTTACATATTGATTCGATCGATTCCCGTCCTCGGTTCGATACCCGATCGTTACAATAATGTTTAATCTTATGTAAAAAAAATAATTTAAATAAACCATGTTCAACATTCTTAAAGAGACTTTAAATCCTCTACTACCATCATCCTATCAGGCATCAAGACCACCATTGTGCTGTTACTATTTTCATAATGCACAGAAAGTAATGATTTATTTTAAATAATACTATTATTTATAAAATCTTATTATTTTGATTGTTATTATTATTATGAAATGTTATTATTTAATTTGTATATTGTTCGCCCGCAAAAGTTCTTTAAATATATTTTTATTAATTATGTATATCTACGAGAGCTATGCTCTATGACCTGAAATGGACTTATATGGACAGTCAATTGAGTATACCCCTCTAAGGACTAATGAACTTAACGAATAAACGATGATTTTATTCGGGGTATTACTTAAAGAAATTTTCATTGTTGGAAATTTTCGTTTTAAATTTACCGCATTTTTGTGTTTTCAATTGTATTAATAAGTGTTATTTACGGTATTTATATTGTAAATTACGCTAACCGATTTTGGTTTCGGCCAATGAGAGGCCGTGTTTTAGATGTGAGGCGTCTAGAACGTCTTAATTAATAAGTTGGTTGTATGAAGGCGTCTGATGCCGACGCAAAGGCGCGAGGCCTATTTTAAATTTGAAATATAGCTAGCTAGATTATGCCATCCGACACTCAGGATGAGCTTAAACGACGTATAAATAAATAATGTGTAAGATTATAAGGGCATATTCTGACGGATATGCTATTAGGAGTGAAAATCTGTAAGTAAAGATCTTGCATTTTGTATCGCCCATAGACATACCCAGCTGTATGTAATTTCGTCGTAAATAACTCCGATTTGACTACAAACTGATTAGTTTTCACGTAAAAGGTGTCAATTATCCTGAACTACGTCATGAATTATTAGTTCCAAGATTTAAATTATTATTTTATTTTGTGATACCCAGAGGTGAAATGGGAGTACAAGTTTCGTGTCTCTACCATATAAACTGAGTTAAGCCAAGGCAAATACGAACCCAAATATAAACATAAACAGTAATCATACTAATTATTAACTGTGCTATGATTTCAAACATTTTCTGTTATGTAAGAATGCGTCCGTAAAAACATCATTTGATTTATTTTCTGAACATACACTAACGAACTTTTGTGAACGATTCATGTGTGCTACGTATTTTCCTGATGTTTTAATTTACATAAGCGCATATCCACGAGTCATGTTCAGTATCGTTAGGATTGTTTTTCTGTGATTTTTTTTATCTAATTATATTAATATTGATTTTTATCTCTACACATATGTTAGTTGTCCCTGATGAATAGCAATTTTTATTATTAATAAAAACCTGAATTCTATCCCTATGTGTTGATATATGTTACCTAGCTACCTGTGTCCAAGAGTGTGTGTTTTATGATAAATAACATTTTTTTTGCATGTTTCTAAGGGTCAGAGTACAAGAGCATAACAGTACCATTGACACATATATATATATGTCTATATATATTTTTTTTTTTGAAAAATAGTGACAGCCAGTGTATATCGTTCCGACAACACACACACAACAAAAGGGTCTATTTATAATTCAAGGAGTACTATTAATGGTACTGGCGCCAGCAGTAAGCATACACCAACAAGTTCAGCAGCAGTATAGTATAGAAAGTGGCTACCACAACGTGGGGCTCAACACACTGAAGAAGTTCCAAGTATAGAAGGTGGCGCACATAAACGTGGGGCCCGAGTGTGTTGACACTGAGTTGTCACACCTTATTTCAAGTTGTCATTTGATCCTGCATAGTGTATCTAATCCATTATAATAACATGGCACACAACCACCCCACATACTCGCTCAGGAGTAGGCGTGACAGTATGTGTGAAGACTGCGATAACACAGGGAATTCAGGAAGTGACACGGCGACATCATCAGCAGGGGGTTCACCAGGGAACACTTGTGTGGAGGGACCTAGTGATCACTCTACCACCGTGGCTGAGAGGTTAGGGCGGCCCACGTCACCAGCAACAGGGGAGCAGGAGGAAAGGGAGGCCACTGTCCCTAACATCACACCATTGCCAGATAATACTTCTACATCACCTGTGACACTGGAAGCACTCATGCAATTATTACGGCAGAGTAATACTCAACTAAATGCGAAATTAGAACAGAACAATACTCAAATGGAGCAGCATAATGCATCCCTAAATGCAAAATTAGAACAGAACAATACTCAAATGGGGAGGCTTACGACTGAGTTGGGAGCGCTGAGGGATCAGACCAACTCAGGATTAAAGAGCCTGGAACACAGCATTGAGGTTAGGCTGGCCCAGCAGATATCTGAGCAGGTATCACAGAACAGTAGTCGTGTGGACAGTCTGGAGACTCATGTAACATCCATACGAAACATGATCTCAAATGAACACCAGGGACAAGCTAGTGCTAGGGAGGAGGTGCGAGGACATCTCCAGCATCTCGAACATAGACTGGAGGACATGGAGGTGGCTACTGCCACACTACGAGATAGAATCGAGCACCTTAGTGTACACCCCAGTCCCAGGAGTGAGTCAGCTGACCGCCAAGCTCATGTACCGTCACACACAGCCCCTGTGTCAACTGTACCGACTGCCCCAGTAGACAGGCAACCGTACCCCAGTGAGATGTACACAATTCCACTGCTACCCATCCACAATCATCCTACCGTTCAAATGGATCTGCCCAGAGAAACCCTTGTATTGAGCCCATCCAACATTGATGCGGCCACGCTCATGCACCATCCAGCTAAGCATTGGGCAGAAGCTATGCCCACGTTTGCTGGCAGAGCTACAGAGAACCCCATCCGTTTTCTGAAAAGATTTGAGGAAAACACCTCAACCTTTCATTTGAGAGATACAGAGATACTGAAGTGTCTCAACAGCGCCCTGAAAGGACCGGCATTTTACTGGTGGGAGATGCTGAGTGCATCAACGCATAGTTACGCCCAGTTCCAGTCCCTGTTCCACAACCAGTATTGGAACATCCGAATACAGAGTCACCTCCGTGCACAGCTTCACACGGAGAAGTATGACCCAAGGAAGTGAGCGTCCTTGGAAGCGCATCTATCAGCAATGTTTGAGAAGACACGCTACTTGGATCAGCCCATGACGGATGACGAATTCATAGCGGCCATCCTCACGCAGCTCCCACTCAAGTATCAAAAGCAGTTATCAGGCCTGCCGTACCGTGATGTGACAGAGTTCCGCGAGCGCCTTCTCAATTATGATAAACTTGAGAAAATGGACAGAGCACCCAATACCAAGGAGGAGAGTGAGAGGGTACCACAGCCCCACCGACAACAGCCCGTCCACAACTACTGGCAGAATCGCGAGGGAAAACCCAAGGAGCTCAGACAGGCAGCGGTGAACACAATTAACTGGCAGCCAAGAGGAGGAGGACCTAGCCGGAACGATCAATACCAGACAGGCTACAGGAAGACCCCCTATTACAAGAGAAAGACGTGTTGGTCCAACTCCAGGAATTACCACAGCGATGACGAAGCAAACCACCGCCGGAGGCAGGGGGACTACCGACACAACAAGCGAAGATCATTCTCGCCAGAGTCACGGCCACCCAGGGAGTCAGCAGACCGCCGCCGGAGAGCAACGTCAGAAGACGAGCTGGAGTACTGCAAGAAGTACCGCCGTACCGACGAGCCCCGCTACAACGGCAAACCTGAGGACTACCGCCCGCCATACCACTATGCCCCCAGGACTCACGACACGAGTGGCGGCCATGCCCAGAACAGCCACCTCTCGTACAATCGGAACACACCGATGACAACATTCCCACCACCATTTTCTGCACCGTCTACATCTCAGCAGACGACGTACTACAACCAGGGACCAGCAAATCAGGTGGCAGCAGAATTCAAAGCTGCTGTGTCTGAAGCAGCAGGGAACCGACAGTGGAATCGTCAAGAAGGAGCCAGATCACCAGCTCCAGGTGGACGTGCCAACACGGGCACGTTAAACTAGAAAGGGTTTCCGTGCGATCGCCCCGAACGGAAAACCCCTATCCAGGCTCAGGGGTGGATAACACAACTCCAGTGTACAGTTGTGTCAGCTACTACAAGTTTCTATGCACAGTAATGTTAAGAGATAGCGAGAGAGAATTTTTGTATCATGAAAATGAGGAAGAATTCATACCTCAAGTGTACGCCATTTGTCCCCAAGTGACACTAAAAATTTGTGATCATGAAGTAACTGCCTTGATAGATAGTGGCGCTGAGGTCACTTGCATTAGTGAAGATTTGGTAAAGTACCTCGAGCAGCAAGGAGTGAAGTTACCCAAGCTGCCAGTGCCAGCACTGAAAATCATTGGGGTAACATCCAGAGCAAGCCCTGTTGTCAACAGGCAGGTGTTGATATCAGTAAGAGGCCTAGGCCAACCTAAGGAGATGTTTGCCTTAGTAGTGAAAGGCCTAGCGAAACCTCTTATAATAGGAACCGATTTCCTATCTCAATTTGGCGTTGTGATTGACTTTAAGTTATGTGTCATTCACTCAAGTGATAGTGACAAACCTATATCCCTTAACAGCAAGTGGCACCTAAGGAACAATTTTGTGGGGATTCTATGTGATGAACCCATGCACATGAGAATCTACAGCAATCAGACCAGCGAGCAGCTACAAGCCTCATTGGAGGACATTCGACAGTCACTGCAAGGTGCAGCAAGTGTGACACCCAACCAGCTGCAACAGCTGTTCCAATTATTGAAGAGTTTTCAACAGGTGTTCACTGACAAGCCAGGTCGTAACAAGTTTTACCAAGCCATAATTCGAGTGGATGAAGATGCACCATATCGTCGAAAATCCTACCCCATCCCAGTGAAGTACATACAGGAAGCAACAGCCTACCTGCAACTGATGATCAACTGGAAGGTAGTGAGGAGGGAAGCGAGTCCCTACGCCAACCCGATTGTATGTGTAGGCAAGCGTGATGGCACCGTTAGACTATGTCTGGATGCCAGAGAACTAAACAAAATAACTGTGAAGGACAGAGAGAGCCCGGTGCAAACATCTGAGATTTTAAGGCTGTACCAAGGTGTGAGATACCTCACTACGATGGACCTGTCATCCGGGTATTGGCAAATACCACTGGAACCAAATTCCTGCCAATACACCTCATTCCTATTTCGAAACCAACAGTACGTGTTCACAGTCATGCCGTTCGGACTGTGCAATGCGGTGGCAGATTTTACAAGATGCCTAGATGCAACATTGGGACCCGAATGCCAAGGATTCGCTAGGGCCTATGTTGACGACATCCTAGTCACATCATCTAGCTTCGAAGAACACATCCAACATGTTTCCACAGTGCTACAAAAACTGCATGAGGCTGGCATGACAGTAAAAATCCGAAAATCAGTATTCTGCAGGGAGGAACTGCCTTTCCTAGGCCACATACTAACACCAGAAGGCATAAAGACATCACCAGAAAAATTACAATGTATTCAAGATTTTCCAACTCCCAGGAATGTAAAACAGCTGAGAGCTTTCCTTGGTATCATTGGATTCTACAGAAATTATTCGAATAGAGTAGCCCAGTGTGCAGTTCCTTTGTTTACCCTACTTAAGAAAGGTCAAGTATGGATTTGGAGCGCAGAAAATGAACAAGCTTTCACCAATTTGAAGAATCTGTTCCTAACTGAACATGTTGTCTATCATCCCACGCAAGGAAAGGAATTCTTCATGTACACAGATGCATCAGACACCGCTTTGGGATGCAAGCTAGCCCAGGAAGATGGAGGAGTGGAGAAGACTGTGGCCTTGGCTAGTCGTACGCTAAACCAAGCTGAAAGGAACTATACTGTGACAGAGCGAGAAGCTCTTGCAATAGTGTGGGCTCTGCAAAAATATAGAGATTTGCTACTGGGAGAAACTATTGTGTTACTCACTGACCACCAAGCATTAACTTGCTTAAAGGCCGGAAAGTTATTTGGCAGCCGGTTAACCAGATGGTTTCTCTTACTACAAGAGTATGACATCAGGATACAGCACATCAAAGGATCGAATAATACAGCAGCAGACTACCTCAGTCGAATCCATGAGCTACAGGAGAATGCAACTTCAACTTCAGTTCATCCGAAGGAATTTTTAATTGCTCCTGTATCTGCTAAGATTTTCCAACACGGCACCAAGCTAAGAGAAATTTTGAGCAATCTGAATGAAAAACAGAAGGCAGACGAATACTGCAAGAAGATCACTGACCAGCTCAAAAAGCAGCCAGATGACCACAGGATACATCAACACTACTGTTTGTCCAACGACAACACCCTGTTCGCCAAGTCTGGGAAAACAGGATTGTATGAAGATCACTGGAAACCAGTGATACCAGCTGATCTGCGACAACAAATCACCTGGGAGACCCACACAGCGCTCGGACATGTGGGAAGCAAGAAGGTGACAGAAGCACTAAAGAGGCAGTTGTACTGGCCTAACATGCCCAGATGTGTAATCAAGGTCACAAGTGGTTGTGATCTGTGTCAAAAGGTGAAGCCGCCAGGAGAGCACCTGCATGGTGTGCTACAGCCCATCCTGCCGACAACGCCACTGGAATTAGTGTCGGTCGACTTGTTTGGACCCTTACCACAATCTAAGGGAGGAGTCAGACATGTATTTGTAATGCAGGATGTATTTACTAAATTCTCCAAATTATATGCTATTGTCAACCCAACTGCAAAAGCAGTGTTAAATAAATTGAAATCATTTGTGGACGAAATCGGTACGCCAAAAGTTGTGTTGTCTGACCGAGGTACGCAGTTCACTAGTGACCTGTGGCAGAAAGGTGTACGAAAACTAGGTATAACACCGACTACTATAAGCGTGAGACATCCACAGAGTAATCCGGTGGAAAGACTCATGAAGTCTATAGGCGGATTGCTACGAACATTGTGTCACCACTCGCAACAGTCATGGCGAGATAAATTGCCTTATGTAGAGTGCATTATTAATCATACTGTGCATAGCTCAATCGGAATAACCCCTAGCGAAGTTTTGAGCCTGGATAGATCGGCGACGATCAACCCTGAATTTATACCCCATTGTGACAAGGAGCCCGAAAGGACAAGACTACCCACAGGAGAAGAAGTGGAAGCATTCGTAAGAATGAAGCTCACAGCAGAAGCTGATGTACGAAGAAGAAGGAAACCAGCATCCAAATTGTCTAAATTTAATATCGGCGACCTTGTGCTCAAGAAAACATCTCCTGTCAGCAAGGCATGGGAGAATGTCACCAGGAAATTATTTTTGCTTTTCGACGGACCATATGTCATAACTGACATAGTTCAAGAGAACTGTTATGCTCTGGAAGAACCATCTACAGGCCGACCAGTAGGCCGGTATAATATTTCGCAGTTGAGAGCCTACAAGAAACCTGTGTCCCAGTGAACAAGTTCGACACAAGCTAGTGAAACACCTATATAGTACGAGTATAGGTACTATAACAGCTGAGCGCAATCGGAATGTCTAGGTCAGAGCCAGGACCTGACCAGTATAAATGTGAAAGGTATTAAATGGTTACTGTGTAATTTGATACGCCATGTGAGGCGTATTGCAACCACTGACAGGTACCTAATGTGTAGCGGAAGTGTGATACCCGCTTGGTACATTATCGTCGCGTCGATGCGGAAGTGCAATTCCCGCTTATTATTGCCTGTAGTGAGGTGAAGTGAAATGCCACCCACACAGATGTAATGAATCTTCGAATTTAATAGTGTATTATGTGTATAATATTGTTTGTCAGTTGGTCTGCGTTATTCTTCGTGTGAGTATAAGTTCACTAACAGTAATACCTGAATCTATGTAATGAGATGCGCCTATCTGTAAGTACTATCATACTAACTAGCAAAAAGAAATGTCAAGCTTGTGTGTCGTCGACTAACTTGTGTGAGAGAAGTATGGCCTCGCTGTGTAAACATGGGTGAGCACTGTTCTACAAAGCATCTAAGAAGCACATGAACACTTTGCAACTACTAGCATAATAATAATAAGGTTACCTTGAATTACTGATGTGGTTACTCCAATTTTTCCGAAGCACAACACACCACTGAATTTATTAAGAATCGCCGAGATTTATTTTTTTTTTGTTATTAAACACTGCTGGAGAAGAAGATGGAAAAAAAATAATTATCTTTTTTTTTGCAAATTTAATACTCTTGTTTTACACGAATTCTATGATTGAAGTAGGGCTTTGCAAATGATCTCATAGGGTTGCATTCTGCCCTGAATGCAGAGTAGAAAAGTATGCATTCCTTTCGCATACAAATCAACTCAGTATTAGAAAGCTATTTCTTTAAATTAATTTGATTTGGTTATTTTAAATAATGATATTTATGAAATGATAACAAGATATATACGAACGACTGTGTCATTTATTGTGAAAAAAAAAAAACTATACAAAAGATTTTAATTTCATTCAACGTGGAACTTGAGATTTTGTTTGTTTATGTTTGTAATCGTCGAGTAGGCGAATATGATGTCAAACGAAGACCTGAAAAACTCAATGTCTAACAACTATGTCGCGGACTTAGTACACTGTTGCAATAAATGTCAGCAGGCTGTATTATAAACAAGTACTAAGTTACTGCAAAATTGAGCCAGCCAGAAAAGAAAAAAAAATAAAAAAATAAAAAAATTTGCAAGCTATCATGAAAACATTTTTTTTTTGTTTCACTTGGCTTTGTCAGGATAGAATTATCCTTTTCATCGAGATCATGAATCTCAAGTGATTTTAACAAGAAACAATTCCTATCAGAGAAATTTCTGAATGATATGAATACACAGTCAGGATCCTGCGAAGCCCGCATCGGATGCCTGAAAACGAAACTAATGGTTGAGATGAGAGGGAGACTGCTATACACTTTCCAAACAGCTGTTTGCGTTATATGAGAACCCAGCTGATTACAGAAAAAAAATACTACCTTGCGAGAAATGGTAGAAATAAAAGTTCACCAGACACTCGAGTAAAATAAAAGAAAAAGAAAGGCCGCCTTCGCCGAGCGAAAAGCTGCGATAAAAGAGAGATAAAAAAAAAGGAAACACTGTGCGTTCCCTTTCCAAGCACAAGTTACACATGATGCGTGTACTTAAACGAAATCAAAACTATTGTTGATTTGTTTGCTAACATAAACAAATGCTTTTAATGATGTAATATATGAAATGTTCCTTGAAGTGATATTGTAAATATGATTTTATGTATATGATATGAGATGTTAGTGAGAATTATTAATTTTATCAATTGTTGATATTATGAAGTTATGAAAGAGTGTGAGATGATGCTTATGGAAATGTACGAGATGCATAATGAAATTGTAAATAGAATAATACAGGTACAACCTGAAGGCATAAGGATGCCTAACAATGATGTACACAAACCCTTTCATTAACATGAAAATAAGTTTAGTTAAAGTTATGCTTGAATGTTATCTAGCTAATGATACCTATTGTTAAGATGTAACAATTTCACTTTGAAAGTTATTGAATGTTTTGCCTAAGTTAATATACTTATTATTTAATATCTGATGTTATTTGATCCCATTAGTTACTATTTGTTTTAATAGAGTTAGTTTATACTGAACTGGCTTGTGGATAGGCTACGTTAAGCACAGAAGATGTCTTAGCCTGCCGACATTCGTGCGTTACAAGTGCACGATTCACACATGAGTGAAGAGTTTTAAGACTGTTTAAAGACCGGGACACTTGTTAGTTAAAACGTACACAATACGGTTCGCAACGGCTGTGTACCTATCAGTGATGGGACCCGACGAGTGCGTCCTTGTGAGAAGGGGCGGTTCCGCCGACACGAGCAGCACCGCAGACGTCCCGACGCCGCCTCTCACGTGTTCGTGAGTTAGGGCGGCAGCTGCAGCCGCAGTCCGCCGCTGCAGATGTTCGCCGCGGAGCTAGGAGCCGTGGTGTCCGGTACTGCGAGCCGCCACACGCCAAACCCGCCGACGTCTGGTGTGGAGCAGGTGTTGGTGTTGGCCGCTTTGAGGTCGGGCGCTGTCCCGATGCCTCCTCAGCCGCCGCCGTGGATGTCGTTTGCACCGCGGGTGGACGTTGATCCACTGCCATGACGTGTCCTGGAGAACGTCACATTGTTGACTCACATGTACATACACCCGTTACAGCCATATGAGATTGCTACTTACAGTAAGTATGTCCTCCCACGTCCCTCTCAACAGGAGCGGCTCAAGGGAGTAGACGCCGTCGGAGAGTTGTAGCAGGTCCAGCAGAGAAGATTATTGCGCGGGAAAACCCGTGGACCATTCCAGCGCAGGTCTGCTAGCGGCGACGACCCGATGCAAAGTGATTAAAATTGCGCGAATTGTCTGGTGTAACGGTCGAAAGGACGATAGAAAAATAAATAAATAAAAAGGAGGAGAAGAAGAAACTCAGTCGCTCCAAGTTTTTTTTATGTGTGGTGCGCGCGCCGCTAGGCGACAAGGCTATTCGTTGTACACAGTGCGAGAGAGACGGTAAACTGCCAATCACATTGTACTGTTTTGAACAGGTCAACGATTGCAGTTCAATATGATTGACAAGGGCGGCAATTCTGTGCTGTTACTATTTTCATAATGCACAGAAAGTAATGATTTATTTTAAATAATACTATTATTTATAAAATCTTATTATTTTGATTGTTATTATTATTATGAAATGTTATTATTTAATTTGTATATTGTTCGCCCGCAAAAGTTATTTAAATATATTTTTATTAATTATGTATATCTACGAGAGCTATGCTCTATGACCTGAAATGGACTTATATGGACAGTCAATTGAGTATACCCCTCTAAGGACTAATGAACTTAACGAATAAACGATTATTTTATTCGGGGTATTACTTAAAGAAATTTTCATTGTTGGAAATTTTCGTTTTAAATTTACCGCATTTTTGTGTTTTCAATTGTATTAATAAGTGTTATTTACGGTATTTATATTGTAAATTACGCTAACCGATTTTGGTTTCGGCCAATGAGAGGCCGTGTTTTAGATGTGAAGCGTCTAGAACGTCTTAATTAATAAGTTGGTTGTATGAAGGCGTCTGATGCCGACGCAAAGGCGCGAGGCCTATTTTAAATTTGAAATATAGCTAGCTAGATTATGCCATCCGACACTCAGGATGAGCTTAAACGACGTATAAATAAATAATGTGTAAGATTATAAGGGCATATTCTGACGGATATGTTATTAGGAGTGAAAATCTGTAAGTAAAGATCTTGCATTTTGTATCGCCCATAGACATACCCAGCTGTATGTAATTTCGTCGTAAATAACTCCGATTTGACTACAAACTGATTAGTTTTCACGTAAAAGGTGTCAATTATCCTGAACTACGTCATGAATTATTAGTTCCAAGATTTAAATTATTATTTTATTTTGTGATACCCAGAGGTGAAATGGGAGTACAAGTTTCGTGTCTCTACCATATAAACTGAGTTAAGCCAAGGCAAATACGAACCCAAATATAAACATAAACAGTAATCATACTAATTATTAACTGTGCTATGATTTCAAACATTTTCTGTTATGTAAGAATGCGTCCGTAAAAACATCATTTGATTTATTTTCTGAACATACACTAACGAACTTTTGTGAACGATTCATGTGTGCTACGTATTTTCCTGATGTTTTAATTTACATAAGCGCATATCCACGAGTCATGTTCAGTATCGTTAGGATTGTTTTTCTGTGATTTTTTTTATCTAATTATATTAATATTGATTTTTATCTCTACACATATGTTAGTTGTCCCTGATGAATAGCAATTTCTATTATTAATAAAAACCTGAATTCTATCCCTATGTGTTGATATATGTTACCTAGCTACCTGTGTCCAAGAGTGTGTGTTTTATGATAAATAACATTTTTTTTGCATGTTTCTAAGGGTCAGAGTACAAGAGCATAACAGTACCATTGACACACATATATATATATGTCTATATATATATTTTTTTTGAAAAATAGTGACAGCCAGTGTATATCGTTCCGACAACACACACACAACAAAAGGGTCTATTATAATTCAAGGAGTACTATTAATGGTACTGGCGCCAGCAGTAAGCATACACCAACAAGTTCAGCAGCAGTATAGTATAGAAAGTGGCTACCACAACGTGGGGCTCAACACACTGAAGAAGTTCCAAGTATACCATATTGGAAATGTGTAATTTTAATGCTAGAGATCCGGGAAAAAGTTCAGAAATCATTAAATAAATTTCCGATCAATATACTGATTAATTAGATCGACTAAGATCCTTGGTACGATCTAGGATGATGCAAAAAAAATTAAATATATCATCAATTTAACATAATAGTAACAGGTTCGAGGAATTAAACACCGCAAGTTCTTTTACAAACATAATATTTATTACATAATTTCTATTCTACTACAGGATCACTTACGAAAGCCAACAATCTTATAATCATTTAGTTCCGCAGCGGTGTGAAATGACTAATTCTTAGCTCCAATCGGTTTATACTAGACAGAGTCCAGCCAGAACCTTTACAGACATAGTCCACCTCTTCTTGACAGAGTTTCTGAATACCGTTTTTAACAGTTTGCTTCACATCGTTAGAACTGTAAATTACTGCAGCAGATGTCTTGAATGCACACTTCTTCACTTCGTCATCGAACGGATATGGCTTTCCATATATACAGTCCAACCACAAGTTATATTTCAAAGGTCCGTTTGTTGCTACATCATCAGTAAGCTGATTGATTATCTTCTGTCTGATATCGTCAAGAAAATTACAAATGTCCTTCGACTCACCGAACGTATTTAGATAATAGTAGTCTTTCAACGTTCCACGAAATGCAGACTGCGCCAAGTAGAAGCCATTATCGTTCACTTGTAATGCTACGAACACAGTCTTAGGTTTAGTTCCATGTTCAGACGTCATAACAATCGGTTGCTGGGCATCTGTTTTTTTGGTTGTACGCTTTCGTGTCTCCAATCTAAAGCGAGGAGTCGAAATGTCGGCAGGTAGTTCAGCAGTAGGAGCACAGACTCCACCTTTACATTTTTTCGCATGATGTCGCAAACTGTCAATTCGAGTAAACCATTTAAGGCACTCATCACATCGAAACTTCATGCGAGAAGGATTCTTCGCGCATTTGCTCCGCTCATGTCTTCGTGCATCATGGTAAAATGCGAACGACGTATCACAGTAGCTGCAAGGATACCGTGGTGATGAAGACGATCCTTTCAGACCCGATCCAGATACAGGCGTTGCAACAGTAGTACCATTTCCAGGCATTCTCTTATGCACATCGATGCATCGTTGTTGCGCCGAAACCTTTACTTTCTGCCGCACAGCAGGACCTTTGCATGCCTTCATGTGCGTTTTCATATTATCTTTTCTGGCAAACTGCTTATGACATTTCTCACAAACAAACATTTTACGATATAGGTTCTTGGCACATTCGCTCCTCTCGTGTCGCCGAGCATTGCTGTTGTTTGAGAAAATCTTGTCACAGTAACAGCACCGATGTTCGCTAGTTGTCAAATCAGCATCCATTGAAGTCTCCATCGAGGTCGTATCGTCGATCGTCGTGGTTTCCTGCACATCCAGCTCAGTAGTCATTAAGCTATCTTCTGCTGGTGGTATCACATCTGTTGAAATCTCCTCCAATGTTGACATCGTCGTCGTTGCCAACGGGATCTGCTCCACCATTGTCGTCGCTGTCGTCAAGGTTCCCGTAGACGATGATACAACGTCCATCGAGTTCGGCGTTAAAGTCGGTAAATATGCCATCGAGTTCTCAAGAACAGGTAATTACGCGACTTATTCACCAGATGAAATAATCTAGGTGATCCTTACACCGTCGACGACAGTAACAAACTGAGCGACCTGCTGTCTAGGACTCGCTTATATACATGCACCGGATGGAATAATACGCAAGTCAAATCAAGAACCACTTACTATAATACCAGAGTCAAAACAACATTAAAAATAGAAGGACCATCAACGAAAAGGCAGCACATTTGGAAGCACCGACAACGAAAAGGCAGCACCGACAACGAAAAGGCAGCACATTTGGAAGCACCGACAACGAAAAGGCAGCACCGACAACGAAAAGGCAGCACCGACAACGAAAAGGCAGCACATTTGGAAGCACCGACAAAGAAAAGGCAGCACCGCCAACGAAAAGGAAGCACATTTGGAAGCACCGACAAAGAAAAGGCAGCACCGCCAACGAAAAGGAAGCACATTTGGAAGCACCGACAACGAAAAGGCAGCACCGCCAAAAGAAAAGACAGCACATTTGGAAGCACCCACAACGAAAAGGAAGCACCATCAACGAAAAGGCCGCACCGCCAACGAAAAGGAAGCACATTTGGAAGCACCGGCAAAGAAAAGGCAGCACCGCCCACGAAAAGGAAGCACATTTGGAAGCACCGACAAAGAAAAGGCAGCACCGCCAACGAAAAGGAAGCACATTTGGAAGCACCGACAACGAAAAGGCAGCACCATCGACGAAAAGGAAGCACATTAATTTGTCATTGACTGCAATATTCATTGGTTCCAATATTCATTGGCTCCAATATTCATTGGCTCCAATATTTAATGGCTCCAATATTCATTGATTCCAATATTCATTGGCTCCATCAGTCATTGACACCTACAGTCTTTTGGTTCCAAAAGTCTTTTGGCCCCAAATATATTAGGCTAGAATTCTTCGAGTCTAAGAGACTATGAGACCACATGGCTACGAGTCTAAAATGATCTAGCTGGTTACGAGTTATACATGGCTTGCGAGGCTACAGAGCTACGAAGTTTCTAGTACACAGGTTTACATGACTGCGAGGATACAGGACTACAAGTCTGCAAGAGTACTTGACTACGAAGGTACTCGTCTACATGACTCCAGTTACCGCATCTGTCTTCGACAGAATTTTCTCTTTTGCTCCAACTGCTCCATCAGCATTATGTTATAAGATTACAAGGCCTCTTGCTAACGTAACTTCAAGTTTACGAGCCTCCAATGCATCATGACTACGAGACTACGAGCCATGAGGTTACGAGTCTATGCGATTGCGAGTCTTCTAGGTTACGTGATCGCGAGGCTATAGGACTACGAAGCTTCCAGAACGCATGGTTACGAGACTGCGAGGCTACAATTCTACGAGGTCCCAAGACATCCTGGCTACGCGACTACGAGCCATGAGGTTACGAGACTACGTGACTACGAATCTTCAAGTTTACGAGACTGCGAGGCTACAGAGCTACGAAGCCTCTAGAAAACGAGTTTACGTGACTGCGTGGATACAGGAATACAAGTTTGCATGAGTTCTTGACTACGAAGCTACTCGTCTACAAGGCTAGAATTGACACATCTGTCTTCGATGGAATTTTCTCTTTTGCTACATCTACGCCATCAGCATTATGTTATAAGATTACAAAGCTACTTGCTTACGTAGCTTCAAGTCTACGAGGCTCCAATACATCATGACTAAGAGACTACGAGCCATGAGGTTACGAGACTATGCGATTGCAAGTCTTCAAGGTTACGTCATCGCGAGGCTATAGGACTACGAAGCTTCCAGAACGCATGGTTACGAGAATGCATGACTAATTGGCCGCATGGCTACGAAACTTTATGTCTCTAACTGACTACAATAGCACTATTCAGTGGTGAGAGTTAATTTATTTCATGCAAAGGTACTTGCTGCAAGCAGTTCCGCTTTTCAACATCAGATGACGTCACGTTTTGCTTGCCGGTAAAATAATATTTATTTATTTTATGCGGGATGCGGGTTGTTCACTATCGATCGCATAAGAAGAATGGCATCGATAGTCTTCAAGGAGAAGGAAGTTCGTCCTTCCTGCTAGTGCTTCTCAGATTTCTCACGGTCCGCCATATTGGATTGCGACGTCACGGCTGCCATCTTAGATGGGTGTGACTTTGACCTTTGACCGAAACCGCAGGAATGATCGCAAGCACTCGGATTAATCATCAAAATATTGATAAGAATAATCAGGAGCACACGGAGAAAACCATCATAATATTGGCAAGAATAATCAGGAGCACACAGAGAAAAACGACACACGTTTTCTTTGATATCATAAAATTACAGAAAAAAATATTTAAAAATAAAAATAAATTAATAAAAAATTTAAAATAAAAACAAAAAATACATAAACAGATTCTGCTAGCTTGTAAACTTATCATTGTTGAGCAAAGATAGAGTTCTAGTACAAGCCAGAATTTTATGTATTTTTTGTTTTTATTTTAAATTTTTTATTAATTTATTTTTATTTTTAAATATTTTTTTCTGTAATTTTATGATATCAAAGAAAACGTGTGTCGTTTTTCTCTGTGTGCTCCTGATTATTCTTGCCAATATTATGATGGTTTTCTCCGTGTGCTCCTGATTATTCTTATCAATATTTTGATGATTAATCCGAGTGCTTGCGATCATTCCTGCGGTTTCGGTCAAAGGTCAAAGTCACACCCATCTAAGATGGCAGCCGTGACGTCGCAATCCAATATGGCGGACCGTGAGAAATCTGAGAAGCACTAGCAGGAAGGACGAACTTCCTTCTCCTTGAAGACTATCGATGCCATTCTTCTTATGCGATCGATAGTGAACAACCCGCATCCCGCATAAAATAAATAAATATTATTTTACCTGCAAGCAAAACGTGACGTCATCTGATGTTGAAAAGCGGAACTGCTTGCAGCAAGTACCTTTGCATGAAATAAATTAACTCTCACCACTGAATAGTGCTATTGTAGTCAGTTAGAGACATAAAGTTTCGTAGCCATGCGGCCAATTAGTCATGCATTCTCGTAACCATGCGTTCTGGAAGCTTCGTAGTCCTATAGCCTCGCGATGACGTAACCTTGAAGACTTGCAATCGCATAGTCTCGTAACCTCATGGCTCGTAGTCTCTTAGTCATGATGTATTGGAGCCTCGTAGACTTGAAGCTACGTAAGCAAATAGCTTTGTAATCTTATAACATAATGCTGATGGCGTAGATGTAGCAAAAGAGAAAATTCCATCGAAGACAGATGTGTCAATTCTAGCCTTGTAGACGAGTAGCTTCGTAGTCAAGAACTCATGCAAACTTGTATTCCTGTATCCACGCAGTCACGTAAACTCGTTTTCTAGAGGCTTCGTAGCTCTGTAGCCTCGCAGTCTCGTAAACTTGAAGATTCGTAGTCATGTAGTCTCGTAACCTCATGGCTCGTAGTCGCGTAGCCAGGATGTCTTGGGACCTCGTAGAATTGTAGCCTCGCAGTCTCGTAACCATGCGTTCTGGAAGCTTCGTAGTCCTATAGCCTCGCGATCACGTAACCTAGAAGACTCGCAATCGCATAGACTCGAAACCTCATGGCTCGTAGTCTCGTAGTCATGATGCATTGGAGGCTCGTAAACTTGAAGTTACGTTAGCAAGAGGCCTTGTAATCTTATAACATAATGCTGATGGAGCAGTTGGAGCAAAAGAGAAAATTCTGTCGAAGACAGATGTGGTAACTGGAGTCATGTAGACGAGTACCTTCGTAGTCAAGTACTCTTGCAGACTTGTAGTCCTGTATCCTCGCAGTCATGTAAACCTGTGTACTAGAAACTTCGTAGCTCTGTAGCCTCGCAAGCCATGTATAACTCGTAACCAGCTAGATCATTTTAGACTCGTAGCCATGTGGTCTCATAGTCTCTTAGACTCGAAGAATTCTAGCCTAATATATTTGGGGCCAAAAGACTTTTGGAACCAAAAGACTGTAGGTGTCAATGACTGATGGAGCCAATGATTATTGGAGTCAATGAATATTGGAGCCATTGAATATTGGAGCCAATGAATATTGGAGCCAATGAATATTGGAACCAATGAATATTGCAGTCAATGACAAATTAATGTGCTTCCTTTTCGTCGATGGTGCTGCCTTTTCGTTGTCGGTGCTTCCAAATGTGCTTCCTTTTCGTTGGCGGTGCTGCCTTTTCTTTGTCGGTGCTTCCAAATGTGCTTCCTTTTCGTGGGCGGTGCTGCCTTTTCTTTGCCGGTGCTTCCAAATGTGCTTCCTTTTCGTTGGCGGTGCGGCCTTTTCGTTGATGGTGCTTCCTTTTCGTTGTCGGTGCTTCCAAATGTGCTGTCTTTTCTTTTGGCGGTGCTGCCTTTTCGTTGTCGGTGCTTCCAAATGTGCTTCCTTTTCGTTGGCGGTGCTGCCTTTTCTTTGTCGGTGCTTCCAAATGTGCTTCCTTTTCGTTGGCGGTGCTGCCTTTTCTTTGTCGGTGCTTCCAAATGTGCTGCCTTTTCGTTGTCGGTGCTTCCAAATGTGCTGCCTTTTCGTTGTCGGTGCTGCCTTTTCGTTGTCGGTGCTTCCAAATGTGCTGCCTTTTCGTTGTCGCTGCTGCCTTTTCGTTGTCGGTGCTTCCAAATGTGCTGCCTTTTCGTTGTCGGTGCTGCCTTTTCGTTGTCGGTGCTTCCAAATGTGCTGCCTTTTCGTTGTCGGTGCTGCCTTTTCGTTGTCGGTGCTGCCTTTTCGTTGTCGGTGCTTCCAAATGTGCTGCCTTTTCGTTGTCGGTGCTGCCTTTTCGTTGTCGGTGCTTCCAAATGTGCTGCCTTTTCGTTGATGGTCCTTCTATTTTTAATGTTGTTTTGACTCTGGTATTATAGTAAGTGGTTCTTGATTTGACTTGCGTATTATTCCATCCGGTGCATGTATATAAGCGAGTCCTAGACAGCAGGTCGCTCAGTTTGTTACTGTCGTCGACGGTGTAAGGATCACCTAGATTATTTCATCTGGTGAATAAGTCGCGTAATTACCTGTTCTTGAGAACTCGATGGCATATTTACCGACTTTAACGCCGAACTCGATGGACGTTGTATCATCGTCTACGGGAACCTTGACGACAGCGACGACAATGGTGGAGCAGATCCCGTTGGCAACGACGACGATGTCAACATTGGAGGAGATTTCAACAGATGTGATACCACCAGCAGAAGATAGCTTAATGACTACTGAGCTGGATGTGCAGGAAACCACGACGATCGACGATACGACCTCGATGGAGACTTCAATGGATGCTGATTTGACAACTAGCGAACATCGGTGCTGTTACTGTGACAAGATTTTCTCAAACAACAGCAATGCTCGGCGACACGAGAGGAGCGAATGTGCCAAGAACCTATATCGTAAAATGTTTGTTTGTGAGAAATGTCATAAGCAGTTTGCCAGAAAAGATAATATGAAAACGCACATGAAGGCATGCAAAGGTCCTGCTGTGCGGCAGAAAGTAAAGGTTTCGGCGCAACAACGATGCATCGATGTGCATAAGAGAATGCCTGGAAATGGTACTACTGTTGCAACGCCTGTATCTGGATCGGGTCTGAAAGGATCGTCTTCATCACCACGGTATCCTTGCAGCTACTGTGATACGTCGTTCGCATTTTACCATGATGCACGAAGACATGAGCGGAGCAAATGCGCGAAGAATCCTTCTCGCATGAAGTTTCGATGTGATGAGTGCCTTAAATGGTTTACTCGAATTGACAGTTTGCGACATCATGCGAAAAAATGTAAAGGTGGAGTCTGTGCTCCTACTGCTGAACTACCTGCCGACATTTCGACTCCTCGCTTTAGATTGGAGACACGAAAGCGTACAACCAAAAAAACAGATGCCCAGCAACCGATTGTTATGACGTCTGAACATGGAACTAAACCTAAGACTGTGTTCGTAGCATTACAAGTGAACGATAATGGCTTCTACTTGGCGCAGTCTGCATTTCGTGGAACGTTGAAAGACTACTATTATCTAAATACGTTCGGTGAGTCGAAGGACATTTGTAATTTTCTTGACGATATCAGACAGAAGATAATCAATCAGCTTACTGATGATGTAGCAACAAACGGACCTTTGAAATATAACTTGTGGTTGGACTGTATATATGGAAAGCCATATCCGTTCGATGACGAAGTGAAGAAGTGTGCATTCAAGACATCTGCTGCAGTAATTTACAGTTCTAACGATGTGAAGCAAACTGTTAAAAACGGTATTCAGAAACTCTGTCAAGAAGAGGTGGACTATGTCTGTAAAGGTTCTGGCTGGACTCTGTCTAGTATAAACCGATTGGAGCTAAGAATTAGTCATTTCACACCGCTGCGGAACTAAATGATTATAAGATTGTTGGCTTTCGTAAGTGATCCTGTAGTAGAATAGAAATTATGTAATAAATATTATGTTTGTAAAAGAACTTGCGGTGTTTAATTCCTCGAACCTGTTACTATTATGTTAAATTGATGATATATTTAATTTTTTTTGCATCATCCTAGATCGTACCAAGGATCATAGTCGATCTAATTAATCAGTATATTGATCGGAAATTTATTTAATGATTTCTGAACTTTTTCCCGGATCTCTAGCATTAAAATTACACATTTCCAATATGGTGGTCTTGATGCCTGATAGGATGGTGGTAGTAGAGGATTTAAAGTCTCTTTAAGAATGTTGAACATGGTTTATTTAAATTATTTTTTTTACATAAGATTAAACATTATTGCAACGATCGGGTATCGAACCGAGGACGGGAATCGATCGAATCAATATGTAAATTAATGAGTGATTTATTTAATGAATTTTGGAACTTTTCCCGAATTTCTAGCTAAATAATTACGGATTTTCAAGATGGCGGCCAAATTACAAGATGGCGGATGTCACAGTAATAAATGATTACTGCACTCTTGCGGATACGAATTAAACTAACATGTCATCGGCGCACTCTAGCCGACGATACAATGATGATGGCTTCCAGCATCGAAGACAAGATGGCGGCCATGACGTTATACTAGATGATGATAAAAAGTGGTGGGAGTCAGTATGCCTGCAGCCACCTCGGGGGAAGGATCGGTCGCCATTTTTATTTTTTTTTGCACTCGTCGGGTTCGAACCGAGGACTCCGAGCTCCGTGTCGTAAATGTTTGTTTTTTAAATATTTTATTAAAAATTTTATTATTTTATTTGTTTTATGAATTTTAAATTTTTTTTCATTAAAATCGGATAATAAATTTAAAGATGGCGGCCGTAACGGAAATTGCAACGATGACGTCATAATTCAAGATGGCGGTCATGGTATCCTTATTCCTAGAAATGGCTTAACTGAGGCTTGAGTTAAGGATGCTTAAGCCAGTTTTAGGAATTTTCAGCCGCTGGGATTTTTAAGGACTAAAAACGGGAATTTTTCCCTCGAAACGGGAAATTTTTCCCTCGAAATGAGAAATTTTTAATTTGTGGAATTTTTTGAGATTTTTTGGCGGAACTTTTTTCCACAGAAATGGAAATTTTGGCGATTTTTGAGGAATTTTGGGCAAATTTTGCCCAATTTTGGCGGATTTAGGCGATTTTTGAGGATCAAATTCAAGGTCAAGGTCAAAGGTCAAGGTCACAACCATCCAATATGGCCGCCGTGACGTCACAATCCAAGATGGCGGACACCGGCACCGGCACCAGCGCCTGGCGCCTGTCCCAGGTCCGTCATTTACATACTACTATCGACGAACGCCGGCTGCACGCACGAAAAAGTGTCCCGTAACGCACATGGTCCCACTACGATGTGTCCCGTTACGCTCATTGTACGCTTGCGCAGCATCTCTCTTCCACTCGATTGGAACAACCATCGATTTGACTTTATAATCATGTTTTCGTCGTTTGAATTATTAATATTATGTAATTTAACGATCGTCCACCGATTTTCAGCACAATCGGTACGGTTATTTAAAAGTAATGTTGAATTTTCAAATACGTTTTTGTACGAGCAATGATGTTTTACAGTTACAAATAATAATTCAAATTACAACCGGGATCTTTTGCACAATGTTTTAAAAAATATTTTAAATTATTATAAATAAGTTTGATGTATTTCGGATGCGTATTTGTTATAAAATCGTATTATAAAAACGAAATAATATTATTCCCCTACGGTGCTTCCATCTACGGTGACGGATGCGAACCGAACGAATCGGGCAATTATACGCTTCCGCGGCAACCAGGCACTTGTTAATACATATTTTCCTTTGTTTATCGCGAGGGGCGTTATTATTAATGAATTATAAATAAAATTTCGTGCCCGGGGCCACAAATGCATATCCTTTTGAGCACTAGAAGACATAAAAACGTAAAATATTCTCGACGAAGTTTAATCTCTGCGCACCAAGAGCGTCTGGGTTGGATATTAAAGCCGAAATTCTTTCTTAAACTTACTAATACTTATTTTATTAACTGCAAGAGCATTTTTATTAAATTCTACGTTTAATTTCACGACGAACAAACTTCGTCGTTACTTGTGTATTTGCCAAAAAGCGTAAAATACTCTCGACGATCTTGAAGTTAAATAGCAAACATGTATAAAAGTTATAGTTAAAATAATCTCTTCGTTAAAGTAATAAACATATTTGAATTAATGTGTGCAAATAAAAGTAAATTTATCAATTAAATTGTAGATTTCATTTCACTCCTTTTTTGTATCCATACAAAATATTGATAATTCAATAACAATAAAAATGATTCAATTTTATTCATAAAAGTATGCAATCATTTCATCAATGTTTTGTTATGACGTTGTCACGTTAAACTATCGTCCGTAAACCGACTTTACAGACAACCAATTTTATCTACAGAAGGACGCTTGGTATGTAAGTAGGCAAGGAAAATCTCATGATCAAATAATATTTTTTTGTTTAATTTTTTAATGTTGTTGAAAACCTTTATCAAAGTAAATTGTATATCACAAAATATAACTTTAAGTGGAGGAAATAACAAGGGTAGAAGGTCAAAAGTCACTACTTTTTTTTATTTACTGTTATTGTTTCAATGGTCTCCTCGTTGTTATCCCACTGTGCCCATCTGTGCTATAGGTAATATGTTTCTGATTAATTCCTTCTACTGGATTTTCTGTTCTAAGTTTTTAAATTTTTGTCATCGGCTAATTTTGGTTTGTCTTCTGTGTGTTTGCTTATTGATCTCTTTTGTCCGTTATTGAGGTTTATTATTAAAAAAAGCCTACAGTGTAACCAGAATCTGTGTATGTTCAGAAAATAATCTCAAATCCATCTTCCTTATTGCAAAATATATTCAAAGAATGTAATTTCACCAAAATTATAAACCTAACCAAAGTAAATATGAAGCTTTGTTAGCGAAGCGTCTGAAGGTACAAACAACACTTACGGATTCATTTTGAGCTAAGGTAAATGCAAATTTTAAAATTATAAATACTTACAAATCCTCCACAAAAAAAGCAATATTTTGCAAATCTTAAAAAAAATCTTCTTTTGAAACACTGCTCTTACGGTGTAATATAGATAGCGAAATCAATTCAAAAATTCACATATTTATCACTGCTTTCCACTAATATTAAAGAGAATTATTATAGTACGGGTGTACTTATTCTCAGGCAATTCCAATAAAATACTAGTTGTCAACTCCGTTTATAATATAATTTTTTATTTACTTGACCTATTATTTTACTGATTCTAACTATTTAAGCAACTTGGGCTTTTGTGTATGTTTTTACTCTAAATTCTGTTTGAGAGTGCATCTATAATAACAATAAAAACATCCAGAGGAAAAAACTCTGTACTTTGCATGGATTTATAAAAAAAACACTGGAAAATGCATTTTACATTATTTGGAGCACAGAATTATCCATTCTTAAAGTTTTATCCGTTTGGCTATTTCTATGATTTACTACAGCGTTTTTTTTTTTTTTTTTCAATATATTAAATGGATTCCAATAAAACTCTTTGGCTGTTAAGATCGCTGATTCATATTTGAGTTTGGAGTATGAAACACAGCGTGAATAAAAATCAATATTACATAGTTTTTTTATTAATTTGGCGCTTATTTAGTTTTTTTTCCTTTTAAATATGTAATCGTATAATGTGAAATTGAGGAATCTAAAGGCAATCTTATAAAATTTAAATTATCTAAAATTGCTGAATGAAATCAGTGCACATAATCAATACACATTAAAAAGAAACAGATTAACGCAATTTTAATTTTGAAAAATCATGCACTAAAGTATTTTAAAATGTAGCACCAAACATTTTACTGAGTACATTTATTTAGTTTTGATCACTTACTTGTCTTACAATATTAGGTACAAATTTAGCTCTATTCTGAAATTACCAATTCGTTCATAAGAAATTCAACCTTTCATGACCTTGCCACTCGTTGACTGCAGTGGTTTGACCCAGAACGAGAAAAGAAAATTCCGTTTATGTTAACACTAAAAGACACAAAGGCGCGCACTGAAAAATAAATTGTATGATTCCTGAAACTTATTGAAGATTTTTTAATTTACTATTAAAGAGGAATTTTTTTAAACGTATATGGTATATTTGCTATGTTTATCACTTTTTCCTGAACACATATATGAGAGGTGCCACGGATTAAAGGGATATTCGCTATTGAACTGTGTAGATTAATAATTATTTCCATTTCAGTATTAGGAGTATGCGAACCACGTAAAGACTGTAAGTTGATAAAGACTTAAATAGTCTAACCTGAAGCAACCTTAAATTCTATGTCGGAAGAAATAATAGATCACAATTGGTACATCATTACGAGTGGTCTACAAAGGATGACAGATTCGTGGAAAAGATGATAGGTAATTTTTTTTGGACTAAAATTCCCTTTATTTTCTAAATACCGTGACCATCCATATCAATTTATTTCCTGCGAGTCATCTAAGAACCTGGCGTCACGCTCTTCTTGTTGTGCTCTTCACCTTTCATATTCTTCTCCGTCACGCTGTATAGGAAGTGAGCAGTGATGACGTGTGATTGAAAATCGTATCGTAGCGTAGGTAGGGAGTAAAGTAGCCAAGCTTCAACATTGTGCTAGAACTCAGTGTGACAGCAAAATAAATGCACGTTGCGTCACTGCTATAAATTTTTTTGTTTGGTTTTAATAGTATAACAAACTAGCTGGATATACCCGCGCTTTGCTACGGCAGTATACAGGCAGAAAACACTCGCACTGCTCATTATACATGCCCCTCCTTAGGGTGCACCAATTTCGTTGCAAAATCCGTTGCCATGGATACGCAAAAAGGCGTCAACAATGCAAAAGCCCGTAGGCATGGAAACGAAGGAATCACCATCAATGAAATGGCGTTATTTTTATCAAGAATAATTAAATTCTGCTCTTGGGTTTTTTTTTTTCCCTTGAAATATCACCTAGACGATGACCTCCTTCCTAGTGTTTCGAATGTTAAGTATGCAAAATTTCATCGAGATCGGAGAAAAACTGTAAATTTGTATAAGAAACAAACAAACGGAAAACTTTAGGCATTCTATCGAATATATATATTTATTTATTATATATATATATTAATCTTTTAATCTTTATGGTATATTACAGGTCCGACCGCGTGGCATCTATTGCAAAGGCCATTCACCCTGGTTTAGTATTAATTAACTTACAACGGGAGCTTGCCTTGTATTGCTTCCACTTGGTTGTGAAAAAAATGTGGTTTTATTGTTATTATCTCCGGCTCGCGTCATCATAGCAATATAAAATATAAACAGTATTAAAGTCTAATCATAAGCTGTTAAACACAAAAAGTTTCATCAAAATCGGTGGAGTAGTTTTTGCGTGATGCTCGTACAAATAGACAAACGCAAATTTACGGTTTAATGATAGATAGTAGACAGATAGAAGGAAATGATTTCCTATCATTGTGCAAAGTGTTTTTACAGCAGCACGACACGACGAGCTTTAGCCAATCAGAGTACACGAGCGTCAGGAATTGCTACGTTCTTTGAATGATTATTGCAGTGTGGAAGATTGATTTAAAATATTTATGGATATACTTTATCGCTGGTTCTCACTGCATGTCACAAAAGAACCTCAGGAACAGACAACAAAGATGCATACATAAACACCAGTAGAACAAGCCGATATCAGATGATGTAAAATATTCATAGTTCGTAGAAGTATTGCATTTGCTGTTCCTCATGGCGTAGCATATAGCTAATGTCGTCAGTAGAGACCTGCAAAATTCGCGGATTCATTCGGTGATAGGCTAGAATTCAAACATATATACCTCTTAGATAATTTTGCTATTGTCTTACTGTTCATCTGGACGAATCTCAACCAGTTATAAACCCTCAACCAAAGAAGGATAGAATCACTGACAAACCAGCTGAGACGACTTACAAGTCGGCAGCCAATGAACTTGCGTTATTTTCCCAAGTTTACAGGGGTATGTGCAGTCTATCCTGAAGGCCATCGAAACCGCGAATTTTGCAGGTCTCTAGTCATCAGTTACTTTCTTCCGGCAGTTCCAGGGTATAACCTGTCAGCAAATATTAGGCTATAACAAAGTATACAAGAGAAGATCTTTTCCACAACCTTTTATACGGTAAGTTTGGATTAATAGCTGTAACGAAAGAAATCCAGGCTTTTAGGACACCCGTTGAATAAATAATCTAAAAGTGTTAAATAGCACAATGTTTTTAATGATAAAATCTACATGCTTTAAACAACTTCAACACGCCTTTTAACATGCCTAACTGACATTCTTCTCGATTTTTTAATTTTTTTTATTACTGAAAAGGACATTAAACAATTGACTCGGCGTGTAAGATCACAAGGACGAGTTTATAATGTCTTCCAGTTTTCTTTGCGTTTTGGCTTTTATTTTCCCTCGACGGCTATATTTTAAGGGAAGTGTTCTGAAATCTTTTAAAGACGTTATCTGCATAGAGAGCATATTATTTTTATTACATACGTAATTTCTACAGTTGTAAAAATTTCACATAATGAAAGGAAGTGATGTTTGTACACAATTCTTTTGATTTAGTGATAAGTATGAAAAATCCAAAGAAGTCCGTTGTATAAATATGTTTTCTACTGTTTTACGGTTTTCAGGTATAGGGTTGGTAACGTCTTGTGATGTTTCGTGCATTGGCTGCGTGTTGCGATGTTGCGTTCTTTGTGTTCCTTGCGTAGTTTACGAACCCCGCCTGAAGGACAGTCGCTGCCGGGAAGCCTAAGATGTACATCAAGTTATGTCCCTGCCCGAACACGCCCGAATATTCACATTCGGCCAACCTCGGGTTTATTTATATATATTTATATTTCTCTGTTTATTTTAATGTAGCAATACTAACCTAACTAACCGTCCATAGTGTTTTAAAGGGTTTTAATGTAGCTAACCTAACCGACCACTTTTAATATTTGAATTCAATTTTCCTGCGCAAAAATAAAACAAATCCCGAGGTTGGCCGAAGGTGAATATTCGGGCGTGTTCGGGCAGGGACAGAACTTGATGGACATCTTAGGCTTATCGTCGCTGCCCGCGCGGCGTCAAGGGTGCCAACTGACGGAGCTGGAAAGGGAACACCGCGCTCGCCAGTGTTCCAGGCGTGCTGGGCGTCTGGACGTCTGCTCGTGACGGGCGCCTGTTGGGTCCCCGGGTGCCGAGCATGGCTGGGGGGGGGGGGACGACAGACGCACTCGCCCTCCCAACTGTAGTTATTACCCGCCGCCGCCGATACGGTGCCTCGTCTCCCCCCCTCCTCACCACCACGGGTGTCACTGACAGCACGCGTTCCCAACACGCCGAGCTGCTCATTAAAGTGAAACTTCTTTGGGCACGACGAGAATAAAATTTCAAGGCCTAAATTTAATGCAACGTTCTCGTGAAACATTGTTGTTGATGCGAAAAGGACAGAGAATAGGTACCTGGCCAAATATATATATATAAAGAGATCACTATGCTATATACGTTGATGGGCTCGTTTTCGTTCTCCTCTTTTTTTTGCAATGATTCGTCCCTCCACCAAAAAAAAAAAAAAACGAGAGAGATTTATGAACGAAAGAATAAGAGTGTTTGCTCGTGCGCTTGTTTCAGAAAATAGATTTAGGTATCCTGTACAGTCAGCTGTGGGTGCCTTGAATTTTATATTTTGTGCCAGCACGCTCGCGTTCATCCTTGTTCAACCAGCAGCGCAGAGAGCGCTTTTAGACAGTCCCTGCATTTCCCGCATAGATAGCGCTACCTGTTACGAATTTCATGTTTCGTTCTGAGATTCAACGTATTCCAAATGGCAGAATTGTTTGAAGAAACAGTAACACGCACAGTTTTTCTCAATGGTGTGAGTATTTTAGCACTGAATTACATTTATTGTTAATTAATAATTATTGATTGATGAATAGTCATTCATATCCTGAGCAGTTATTTTGAAGTGAGTTTTGATTTTATTAGTTTATGTTTATTAAAATATTTTTTATTTTAATAAAGTTTCTAATAAATACAAAAAAATATTAGTATTCTTAAGTAGGTACTTGAAAAAGAAATGAAGGTCAAAAAAATCCGCGGTGTATTATCTTGTTTCTAATCATTGTGTAAAATGCATTTCAATTTTTTAAGCATTGTACCAATAATTAACCATTGATATATTGGTTAGGTTAGGCTAGTAACATTTGTTTAAATGCTCGATTAGGTTAGCTGCGTAAAAAAATATTGTAAACAACATGTGAACGGTTGCTTACGTACAATTCATATTATTGTTATCATAAATATAAATAATATAAACATTAGTGTAAATATCGAGGAAATAAACTAAGAAATTCAACAGATATTTTGGCTGTAAGGTTTTCATGTTCTTCCTTTATATTAATTTCTGAAATCACATTAATTTTATATGTTTTTAATAGTTTTCTTTCTTTCTCTCTCTCTCTCTCTCTATATATATATATATATATATAATTTTACACATTTCTATGTACTTACAAGTCGAGGTGTAAATTGCCAAAGTAGTTTCACCTCTTTCACGTGTACTGAGTTACACACGCCCTTTATTTTCATTTACCAGTCATTAATACTACCTGAGGCCTTTCTCTTAAGTCTTTATATTCCGATATTCTTACGGGTTTGTTGTTTTAAAACATATTCTCTTACCGATTTTTACTAAACGTAATTTTCTAGATGTAAAAGGGCACGCAAGTTATTTATTACACTCACAAACACTTGAGTGAGGTTTCACTGCTTCTACATTAAATTTATTAAATGCTTACTAGCTAATGCCCGCCGTGCGTAGTAATGCTTCAATCAAAAACTTTTTTTTCTGTAATTTGTTTGAAGTAGTCACACTTATACAAAGCCTCTCGCTATCTATATCTCTAATTCTCTATCCGTCTGGCTATCCCTTTATGTATATCTCGTCATCCCTCCGTCAAGCGTTATCTCTATCTTTATCTATATCTATTTTCATCTATATCTCTACATCGCTATCTCATTTCTCTCCTCTACATACATATATCTATATATCTCTGTACTCTATAGCAGTGGAAATATTAAAATTGTATTTTGCCTATCTATATATTTGCCTGTCAGAGGTGTGACATAGGTATATAAAAATGCGTGCGTATTCGAAAGCAACATTGTGTCAAAATGTCAAAGCAATCGGTAAAGAAATTCCGGAGATTTAAGATTTTGAACAAACGAACATTTACATTTTTATTCATATAGATTTGTTACGAATTAACAGGAAAAGACTTAAATAATAAATTATGGCAAGAAAAATACATATACCGATATGGTGTGTTTTTCGACGTAAGTAATAAGCTTGTGCTATCACCTTCCTATCTTTATGTACTTGTTTAGTGGGACTCGCGAAGAAAAATTGTAAAAAAAAAAAATTGTCATCGTGATGTGAGTATTTTTAAACAAATATATTGAAAACACGATGGAAATATAATAGCTTTCAACTTCGTTATAACTGAAAGGAGTTGTTTTTGTTTTCCAGATTCAATTATTATCATATACTCTCTAACTAATTACGTCAATAGTGGAAATAACAAGTGTTTTAACTGGAAAACAGAATTATTGATCGACCTGGTGGACTCCTTAGATGTCAAATTTCAAGTTCTATGGTACGTATGCATTCCGTTCCCCAGATTTCCCCACGACTGGGCTTGTTCCTAGGTTCTGGAATCTGAGGTGACAGTTTTCGTTGAACGGAGTGTCTTCCGAAAGTGGAAATCCTCACACAAAGCACTGAACACCCTCACTCCTTTCGGTATTATTACATTCCATCCAGAAGAGAACGAAATATCCATTGTTTCGTTCCTGCCTGCCAGGAACAAGGAACTCCCACGGTCGGTGCGCGAGTTTTCGCCGCGAAATGCAAGAAAAGAAACGTGGTTTGGAAGAATGGAGATGGGGCTTGACAAATAAAATACATATACGAGAAAGGACCCTAAAAATAACCGGAATTGTATTGTTGAGCATCGTGTACTCGTAGCAGCAGTTTTCGCCGCTGGGAATCTGTTGTAGTCAGTCTGCCAAGAGGCGTCACCCGAAAAATACAAGTGTGGTTTCTCTGGCAGTTCTGTATGTGTCTTCAGTGAACACATAGTACGGAAAATTGGTTTATTCTCACGAACATGTGTGGATGTGAGTTTCCGCTCCGTTCTTTCCAAGTGAAAAAAAAAAAAAAACTAAACTTCACAGCTGCACGTTGTTTGTGATTATCAGCCATTTTTCGTGTCACGAGTGCACCAAATACAACGCAAAGAACAACCAGAGAAATCACACTGACGCCAATTGGCAGACTGACTCAGGAGGTTTCCTTCAACAGCTACCTAGCGGCGAAAACTGGTGCTACAAGTACATGTGTAACAGTTCGATTCCGGTTATTTTTGGGTTCCTCCTCGTATCGAGTATCGAGGAGTTACTAGAATCAGTTTGGTAACCAAAAAAAAAAAAATTTGCCGGTAACAACAAGACAAAAAATTATTTGCAAAAATGTTTTAATGCTGGAAAAATCCATAAGAAATAAGCTTGACTCTTCCTGACTGGAGACGGATACCGTTCGCTTCACGTTGGTTATTACAAAACATTGGATTCCAGAAACTGCTCTTACCAACGTTTTCTTATAACCCACTTTAAAAAAACTAAAACATGGAACTTTTCTCTCATAATAATACAAAAAAATGTGCTCAACATATTTTAGTGTGATTGGTCATGGATTATAAATTCATGGTTAACGTATTTTTGAATTAAGACCATTTATCGGTTCTCCATTTCGCATGCACCTTCTAAAGCCAAACATTTTGTGTCCCCTAGAAAATTCGTTAATACAGAATGTAAAGTATTTGTTTAGGGAAGTTACAGGACTTTCTTTACAAATAAGCTCTTAAGCGACCACTGTCTCTCAAAGAATGAAACTAAATGGCACTCATGAGCAGAATTACCAAATTTGCTTTACTGTTTAGAGAAAGTCTAAATCTCATATTTTTGTAGACTTGAAAGAATCTCGTCATTATGTCACCGGTCATTCACGCTCTCAATGATTGGAAACCCATTTGCCAACGATATCACTTGTAAACCTGCAAGACAGAGCTTTGTAAAACTGTCAATGGTAGAAAGCTAGGACTATCATTGTAATAGTACAAAAAAATTTTTACGGTAAATGGCATTCGCTTAAAATTCATCTCGCCGAATCAAGGGTGACTCGGAGAGAAAGCGAAAGCAAAGCAGTCAAAGAACAAATGGCATCAACATGATTACGTAGTCTAATTCGACACCATGAAATAACGAATTCATTAGGTCTCTACTCACGAGACACGTGTAGACTTATAGCGACCGGCAGCGAAAACGCCAAGGAATACACAGTTGCCTCTGCATAGCACAAAATGTTTGGTGAAATTTCTCTTGCTGTGAGGAACTAGAGAGAAGATCGTAGTGTGGCTGCTGGGAATCTCTTGCAAGAAGCACTGCCTGTAGGCAGATGTGTAAATTAATTTCCCAGTTGCTCGGGCTCAGAGGTTTAACATGATTAAGTTGATTGCAAAAGAAGTTGGCTCGAAAGAAAATATATTCTTGCGCATTAAAACATTAATTCGTGTAATCTCTCCTTTATTCCGTGTAGTCAATTCTCTAAACATAAAACTTTAGAAACAACTGAAAATCAGTGAAATTCAAATGATTTTTTGTAGTTTAAATTTTTTTTTATAAAAAGCGTGCATAAGCGTCTTCAGCTCTGTTTACTTTGCGTCACAGATGAATTTTTTTCTTCAGAATATTAAAATCCCCACCATACGTATAGCGGCATACAAATAGTGGAGGTTGCTTGCTATTTATCTACTGGAAAATTACATTCCTGAGATATGAATTGAACACACAACCTCAGAACTAGATTTCAGGAACTCTGAACCTTGTATCTTCTTCCAGACTGGCACCCGAGTACTGAAAAGAATGTGATATGTCCAGAAGATATTGCTAAGGGCATCTTAAATGAAACAGAAGCTGTGTATCAGTTGTTAGTAATGTTCAATAAACACTGCCTCACTTAAAAAATAATTGCAGAATAATCAAAAGTGTTAAAAGAATAAAAAATTACATTAGAGGTGCAGTTATTTCGCCTTGCATCCATAAGAATTCATTAAGTTCCACATACTTTGACACAAATATTTGCTAGTATCCAGTGGCTCTTTTCACCTGAATTCGTTCCGTTGTACCCTGTAGTGCATGCATTACTTGCACAAGATTGTAACCTGTTGCGGAACTAAAATGCCAATTTCATCGCTGTAATTACTTTAATCAAAGGTTTTTTTTATGAAGTTTGTTGCACAAAGAACTTTTATTTTCTACATTTTAGCTACCATCTTTTTAAAAGGTTTTGAATTTGGTTTCTTTTCTTTTTTTGTAACGGTTGTGATACTCATTCCAGATCTCAAATTTTGACAGGCCATTAGGACGGGAAGCCTAAGTCACCTCTCCAATCGAGTGGTTTTTCCGGTTGACGGAGCTCGCATTTCACAACAAACCTGAGACTTACAACGACAACATTTTGAAAGGACGGAACTTTCCATAAATCTACCAAGGTCTCTGCAACGAGCTGATAGCTGTTTCAAGTTTCCCCACCCACCTACCCCCACCCCAGTTCTGTTATTGACATGTGATCTTCGCGCGAAGAAGCCAAAACGTGATGACAAGCTATTACGGAATTGATTTTGAGACAAAAATTTCGTGTCTCTGGTGATGAGTAGCTTGGCTAGCTAGCTACAGCCCCTATATCCTTATATTTGTGTGTGTGTGTGTATATATATCTTTATATATATATATTTCTTGTGTGCGTGTGTATGTCACTGAACTCCTCCTAGACGGCTGGACCGATTTTGATGAAATTTTTTGTGTGAGTTCACGGGGATTTGAGGATGGTTTAGATTCACAATTGGATATTTTATCTTGATTCTGAGTTAAGAAAAAACTAAAAAATGTAATGAGTGTCATAGATATACAAACTGTTAGTGTCATTCCTCTATGTCTGCCGAGCAATAACTTTCAAGCCATTACGTTACGTTTTGCTATTGTAAGGAACTAAGTAGAGAGTAAGAAAAGAAAAGCTCTTGACAGTTTGTAGTGTCGCCATATTTGTTTCAATTTTCAATACCGTTTTTGTATATTACAATTTAAATTGCAGAAAAAAATCATGTTTCATAGACACATAAATAGTGAGTGTGTCATTTCTCTATGTCCACGAGGTCTCGCCGCGTTATTTTCTCCTTTGGGCGAACCCGTCCGCTTGATTAAATAAACAGGTATTATCGTTGAATGATTTCATGATATATTTCATGAAAATCTGCTCTCATAAAAAAGTTAGTTTTATAGACATTGAATAGGTGTCCTCTCTCTCTCTCTCTCTCTCTCTCTCTCTCTCTCTGAAGATCAATCTATGAATCGTTACAAATTTATTTCCTTTATTTTTTTAGTTTGATTTGATACAATATGATTTCACTAAAAATCAATTTCTACCCCTTCCTGTTTTCATTTCCACATTACGAAGTTTCACTTCTTCCACGCGGAGGGACTCCACGCAATATTTTTTCATGCAATTAAAAACTATTTTTTAATGATGCCAAAGAAGTATAACTTCACATGCGCGTACCTAAGTACACGCACCCATTTTTTAAATTTAATTTCTTCTATATATATTTTTCCTCCAAAAAAACTAAGCATTGTTGATAATTAGCCTCCATTGCAACGGGCTTTTTCAAAATTAAGAAGCAAAAAAATAAAAGTACACGTTTTTCATCTAAAATTTGTTACAATAAATCGTTTTCGGTGATAATTAAAAATTTTATTTTCAATAAATAACTCATATTCGTTGTGGATTACTTGAGTTTATTTCAATTTGGTCCACTGGAAAATGTTTATTTAACTAATTTTCATTTATAAGTAGTTGTTAATTTTGGAATGTTTTACATTCGATCCGGTAGACTGCGCTACCATCGCAGCATCAAATATTAAATATAATTCTATTTTAATTTGAGTTGGTGCTGCGATCAAATTGAGAA